>NC_142178.1:37887500-38155000 GCF_026936395.1 Plectropomus leopardus | reverse complement strand
ATTTTATTTAAGATGCACAGGCCCCTATTTTAAGAGCGCAATCAGAAAAAATATTATGCACAATGCTGGTTATGTGTGCAAGGTCACAGCGGGGGCGAAGCAGACATGATATTTTCATTCAGATGGACACAAGTGAACGATGGCTACTCTGGGAATGAGTAGAATAAAACTGCATATAATAAGTCTAATTTATGTGACTGATGTCGCTTTAAATAAATGATTTGTTAAGTCGCTTCAGTTAGATTTCATCATTTACATTTGAGTTATAAATTACTTTTTTGTTTCATTTTTCAGGCTGAAACCAACATCAATATTTGAGAGCTAACAAAGTTAATTGGATGATATTCTTTTTCAAGATAAGGAGGCTATGTCGTATCGACACGTCTTTAATTGGTAGTTCGTATATTTGGTTATGGAGGCAGCGCCGCCATTACTGCGGCGGCGCTGCCTGCTGCCCGCGGACATCGACAGCCGTAGATACAGTATTAAACAATAAAGTTATGGTGACAGCAGCATGTGTAGATGATTGCTGAAGTTAGGCAGTGACCTCGAGTGACCGATGAACGTACGTTATATGGGAAGCTGTCGTTGTTAGCCGGGCTAATCGGGTATCACCGGGTGGGCTGCCGCTGTTCGCCCGGTGAGCAAACACGGCGATCTTTACTTATTCAGATTTACATATTGCATATAATAAAGTGATGAGGCGCTGTAATGTGCTGTACTCGCTAACGTAAGCTAACACAGGCAGTTAATAAAAAGCTGAATTTAATCGTTACTAACCTGTTACATTTGGAAAAAAATTAAAAAGATATATGATTTCATGTTGTTATATAATTTCATCCCTTCTGATAATATTTTTGACCCACTTCTCGCTCTCAGACAGTGCCACAAATAAAGGCATGTGTATTTCACATTCTGGTTTTTTTCTAACGTTAAAGTTTGCCACGACCGTTAGAGCAGCTGAGAGCTGCACAGATTCCTCCCCAAACTCCCAGACATCGTTTTCAAAAGTAACGTTACACAGTCAGTAAAGGTAAAACTAGAGAACTGTTCACTTCTCAGTACCGTTTGCATTCAAACAGATGTGGTAGTGAGGGAGATGCCACCGTAATAATGGCGACTTCTTCCGGTATTCGTCTATAAAGTATTAAGACCGCTAACATGTGATCTTCACATGTGGCGTTTTTGTTTACATTTTACTTTATAGTTTACTTAGCTCAGTTTTAGCAGCACCACAGTCACAAAAAAGGTAGAAGAAGGTAGATTTATTCTTAATTTTTTAATCAAAGTTTAAATGTTTTTAAACTAAAATTATGCCCAGATCTTACATATAGCTCCTTTAATGCACATCATGGACCAAATTTTGCAAATTCAACCGAGAAACTTTTAGTTATTTGACTTTAGCAACAGGTGCTGAGGTTAGTACAAAAAGTACTGCTGTGCTAGCCAATTTACATTATCTGCTTGTTTAATATTTATTTTCAAATTCTACCTCACAGCATTTAATGACTTTGCTGGAAAATATATTCCCAGACAAAAGGTGACCGAGTCTTTGCAATTAGAGCACCCAGACAGTGGAACACCCACTGAGACTAAACAGACTGCATCTCTAACGTCTTTAAATCCTTTCCTGAAACATCCTTCTGTTTAAAGAATCCTTTATGCAAACTTGGTATGGTTTTTGTGGTTTTACCTTTCCGTCCCTGCAGTTTTCTCCTCTGCTTTTAACTTTAATTTTTATTGCTCGGTATTATTAGCTCACTATTTTTTTTTCCTTTGAAGCACTTTGTAAAAAAAGAGCTACACAAGCAAAGTTTATTATCATCTTTAAATTTGGCCTGTAATATTGCCCATGCTGCTTCATCAGTCAGACTGTAATCAACTTACTGTGTGACCCCGAAAACAGTTGGCCGCAGCGGTGATGATCTATCTGAGAGTGCAGAGAGCGATCTGTTATTCAGTGTTTTGTTTTATTCATATGCGTGCAGGGGTTTTCTTTCAACAGTCTCTCTTTTTTTCGCATTGATCGAAAAGCTTAATTACCCACCAGAATCTTTAAGTTGTGAAGCAATGAAATACGAGGAGGTTCAGAGGTGAATATTTTTAACAGCTGAAAACTCACAATGTGGAGTTGAACTTGTGTTATAACAGCAGACGCTCGATCCCACCCTCTTCATCGTGTGAAGACAGTGTGAACTTTTCAGTAGTGACAGCGTGATCAGACCCTGTGTGCATCATCACAGGCGCTAATTGTTGCATTTTTTAAAACACTGTGGCACTGTAAGAATGAATTGTGAAGAGCTCACAGTAATTAATGTTCCCCCACGTCTGCATGGAGCCTTTTTGTTTTGCTTAGCGCAAGTCACACTTCTCTAAATGTGAGTTTGACACGTGGCAGGTAATGTCACCTTCTTCCTGCTCATTCACAATAAAACAGGCTTCATTAATTTGTGTTAAATTTCATGCTTTTGCACTTTTATATGAGCATCAAAAGTAGGGGTCGACCGATATCGATACTGATTATGTGTAGTTAATGAGACCAATAACCAGTATTTTATACCCATATGCATTCACTATAACAAAGAAAATCTTTTTGTCAATGTAAATATATAAAACTGAAACTTTCAATATCATGTACAGCAAGTTTCCAGCAACTTTTTTAAAAAATATTTATATAAAGTTGAGTGAAAATTGAAATAAAAAGTGATTAAATAAAAATAGCCTCTTGAGGGTTTACAAAGTAAAAGTTCCTCCCATTCTGGCACTTTCTTTGCACTTTTTTAATTCATTTATTTTATCGGCGATCATTAAAATAAAACAGCGGTAATCAGCAAAATGCCAGATATCCGCCCCAATAATCAGCCCGGCTGATAATCTGTCGACCCAAAATCAAAAGTAATAATTGATATATATCAGCTTTTCAGTGACTTTGACAAGTCAACATATTAAAGGAATAGCTGACAGGATAAAAATTAAATAAATAAACCAAAAAAAAGTCTTTATAATGCTTGTCCAAAGTGATTTAAGTGTCCTGAAGCCCTGACGTGCCAAGTTGTTTTGAAACATGTTAATCATTTTCTTTCTTACTTTCCTCTTTCTTTCTTACTTTTCTTTTCATGTGCTTTGTGTGCCAGTCAGTCTACTTTGTGAGAGTCTCTGTGTCCTGTGAATGTGAATGACGTTGGTCATGTATTGTGTGAACATGAATATAGTTAAATGTCTTTCACGATCAATACAAAGCGAAGAGAAAAATATAATAACATGTTTCATTCAGCCACCAGCTTTTATCTAACGGACATTTTTCTTTAGAGTTCTGTCTTTTTCTTTCATATATCGAGCCCCTCGTGTCGCCTGCTGACCTCAGAAAGTCAGAGAACTTTTTTTCTCCTGCTGTTTATCGTCTTTATGAAGACCAAACCTCTAACTGATTTGTGTGTGTGTGTGTGTGTGTGTGTGTGTGTGTGTGTGTGTGTGTGTGTTGTCAGGTCCCGTCGAGGCATCTGTCCAGGCCAAATGCAGCCCCTGTGTGACCTCTCCCTGCCAGAATCAGGGTGTCTGTCAGGTCCACCACACGGAGCTGTACACCTGCACATGCAAGTCCGGCTTCACGGTACGACACTGCGTGTTTGTGTTGTATGTGTGTGTGTGTTGGTCGCGTGCTGCATAGAGGCTCTCGTGATCTAGTTAGCGAGTTTGTCCATTTTTTCCGTCACCTTGTGGTGTTTAATCAAAAATTTTCTACACACACACACAAACAACAATCCATTTACAAAACCACTGATCCAATATTTCACGTGTTTGCGTGCTGTCGGTGATTATTTTGAGCCCACATCTGTCTCTGAGAATAATCCCATCAGTTACTCAGATGATCTAATGCTCGACAAAATGCTTTGTATTCTATGTTTGTGTGTGTGTGTGTGTGTGTGTGTGTGTGTGTGTGTGTGTGTGTGTGTGTGTGTGTGTGTGTGTGTGTGTGTGATACTTTAGGGTAAACACTGTGAGACTCCGGTGGATGCCTGTGTCAGTAATCCCTGCACAAACGGAGGAATCTGCATCAGTGACGAGCAGACGAGAGGGTTCAGGTAACAACTGCAAATGTATGAGAGGCAAAAAAACACACACACAAACAAAACAAACAATAGCTGCACTCTGCTGTAAACCTGCTCATTTTAATGTATTTTTTAAAAAATGTTAGTTAACTAAGATCTTTATTTCAACAAATAAAAATCGAACCCGCGGCCGCTGCAGCGAGGACACAGCATGCAATTTCTGCCATTTTTATTTAGATTATCGACGTGTCAGTGCAGTGTAATGTTGATCTAAGTCTGAAATATCTCAATATCCGTTGGATGGATGCCACCAACAACGGCATCAAAACGTCCACGTCATGATGGAATAAATCCTGAAAGTAATGAGCGAATTCATGTCAGTTACATGTTGACTTTAAGGCTGAAGTGAAATGCTAACATTTAGAGTGTCGGCATGTGAAATTTGCCAATGCTAATTGTTAGCATCTTTACACATAAGACACATTAACATGTCACATGCTTTAGAAATATATATATAAATATGGCTGCTTCATTCTGAACATCTGTGAAGCATTTCAGGACTCAGGTGATAAACACACCCGTTTTCACAGTTTCCAGGTTTCTAACAGGTGTTTATTGGAGATTATGTTTTGCGAACACAATGACATCTGCCGTCAGACGACCCTTCACAACATGAAGCACTAATAAGCTGGTTAATAGCTGATGAATCAACATATTTTGTAAGGTGTCAGTATTTTATTATACCTTACTGCCTGTGAATATTACAGTTTATTTTTGTCTTTGTTTTCGTGTGTGTAGCTGTGCATGTGCATTCGGTTTCCACGGTACTTTCTGCGAGGTGAACGTGGACGACTGTCAGGACCACGGGTGTGAGAACGATGCCACCTGTGTGGACGGAGTGGGAAACTACACCTGCCTGTGTCCTCCAAACTACACAGGTGTGACACCAGCATCGAGCTCCACTTTACATCCTCCTTCCACCCAGTGATGTCCATAATACTGATCCTTTTAAACGTTTTAGTCTGGCTTTTATGCAGTGTCTTACTCTCACAATTTGATGGTTTATACTTATTTTATTTATTAAGATCCATTTTTAAGACCCATTCTTGCTTATTTATTGTGTTGTTTTTGTTTTTGTTTCTTCAATCAAACTGTAAAGCACTTTGAATTGCATTTGATTTGTTTGAAACGTGCTATAAAATTAAATAAATAATAACATAGTTAAGAAAATAAATTGTTTGGCCTCAAAGTAGAAACTGCGACGTGATTCCTCTTCTTCTCCTCTCGCTCTCAGGTCTGTTTTGTGAGGAAGAGGAAGGTGTGTGTTCTCCAGGTAGAAACCCCTGTCAGCATCAGTCCACCTGCATCAGCACTCCTACCGGCCCCAGGTGACAACACACACACACACACACACACTATATCACTGCCATGCTCAGCAAAGTTTCAGATCCCAGATGAGATTAAAAATATAGACACACACAGACAAACACATACAAAGGTGAATTTTGCTGAGGTCTGTGTTGACTCCCCAAAAACCCACACCATGTGTCATGTAGTATATGTGTGTGTGTGTGTGTGTGTGTTCCAGGTGTGTGTGTATTCCAGGCTGGGTGGGGCCAGACTGCAGTATAGATTATAATGAATGTGTGGACCATCGCTGTCAGAACGGAGCTCAGTGTGTCGACCATCTGGACGGTTACAGCTGCGTCTGTCCGCAGGGATACAGGTACTGACAACAACAAAAACAAAAAGGGAATGCTGGGAATACTAGTGCTCTGTAGATAGACTGTCAGAGCTCAGAGGATACTGGAAATTTAGAAATATGGTTTCCATTCTCATGTTAAGAGTTCAGTGAAGGCATTATCCAAATCTGTGTGTGTTTAATATGTAAGGTACTGTGCAACGATATCAATCGCAATATAACCTTTCCTTGATTGAAATATGAGACGTAGTTGACAGAATGTCGATAGAACACATTCCAGTCATGTTTTGACAGACAACACGAACAGTAAATGATAATAAGAATAGCGCCGCGGCGAACCAAACAACAGCTGAGTGTTTGACAGCCACAGCATTTCCTCATCGTGGATCAAACAGCTGATGGTCCGACAGCAGCGCAGTGAGACAGACAAACAGAGCGCAGCTTCTCCTCAAAGCACCAAAGCATCTGAAACAGACACGTTTGCAGAGGTGTAAATAATCGTTCATTAATCGGAATTGAAGTAAAATGTTCGATTAATCGTGAAATTGATTTTAGGTATGAGGTTCAGACCTTTTATTTTAGTAACTGGACCTCTTTGAATTTTAGTAGAATAGGTCCTCCAGTTGGTGATGCCTAGTCTACAGTTTATTTGTCATGTTCAATGTCTGACAGAAAATAAATATTTAAGCCAAAATCATGATATCTTCATATCTCATTTAGGAGTAAAAGAGAACCTTTAAGCTTGACAAAAATAGTGATTTGATGTATATCGTGATAACCGACTATATATCAACTGATATGAAAAAAATTGTCGTGATAAGACTTTTTTCCATATCACTTAGCCCTACTTAAAATCCTAGAAATGTCCTAAAATTCTAGAAATGCCCTAAAATCTTAGGAACGTCCTAAAATCCAAGAAACATCCTAAAATCTTAGAAATGTCAGAAAATCCTATAAACATCCTGAAATCATAGGATTGTCTTAAAATCTTCGAAATGTCCTAAAATCCTAGAAACATCCAAAAATCTTAGAAATGTCTTTAAATCATAGAAATGTCCTAAAAATCCTGCAAATGTCCTAAAACCCTAGAAATGTCCTAAAGATCTTAGAAATGTCCTAAAATCCTTTAAGTGTTCTAAAATCTAAGAATTGTCCTAAATCCTTAAAATGTCCAAAAATTGGAGAAATGTCCTTAAATCACAGAAACACATTTGGCCCCGGGGCCTCCTGTCATTTTGCAAAAGTGGCCTCTAAGCAAAGTTAGTTAAGTTCTCTGTTCTGGAGGAGTATTCTGAAGTTTGCACACCTGAAAAGGATGTTGGTATTTGTTTGTGTCCACTGATATTTAAGAAATAATAACTTATAGCCTCATTACAGAGTGACCTCATCCAGATCCACTCAGCGATCTCACTGATGTTCACAAAACAGAAATCGTTCACCGATTCCCTCTTGGACGTCTTCTTTTTCCCCTCAGTGGTGAGTTTTGTGAGGTGGCCCTTCCTCCCCCGTCCCCCTGCCAGCTGGCGCAGTGTCAGAACGGCGCCCCCTGTGTGGAGAAGACGGGGACTGCGGTCTGTCAGTGTCTGCCGGGCTTCGAGGGTCAGAGCTGCGAGAAGCTGCTCAGCGTCAACTTTGTCGACAGGGACTCTTATGTTCAGCTGCAAGATGTCAAGAACTGGCCTCAGACCAACATCACGCTGCAGGTGAGGACGTCACCCCGTAAGTGACGGACACTGAGGAATGACCGGAATCAGAAATCAGCCGTAGCACACACACACATACTCAAACTGGTGTCTTAACCCTCTGAAACCTGAATTTATTAGCTCGATATCTTTCAGAAAACATGGGAAACGGACAATGAGCAACTTACCAACAAATGGCCCTATAATTAAGGACCATTTCTCGTTTCTTTTTTACTTGTCCCTCCTTTACTTATCACGAAATTAGTAAAGAGTTACCAGAAAACTACCCGAAAATAAGAATAAATAAATTAAAATAAACAAACCAAAAAAAATAATGATACCCAAAAAAGTGGTTTTTTTAAACATTTTTTTCTGAAACTAACTTTATTTTAAATGTAAAATTGAGAAACGCTCATTTCAGATAATTTTTTTCTCAACTTTTACTCTTGTGTGCGTGTGTGTGTGTGTGTGTGTGTTTCAGGTGTCGACAGCAGAGGAAAATGGTATCTTGCTCTATAACGGTGACAACGAGCCAATCGCAGTCGAGCTCCATCAGGGTCATGTCAGGGTCACATACGATCCCGGTAACCAGCCTGCCACTGCAATCTACAGGTAGACGTTTACGATATTACACATTGTGTTCAGTTAGCTGCCACATATGAACACCACTTTCAGGATTTTTGAGGCCTTAATGCAGTCTCCAGAAGTTAAAAGCTAATGGGGGTATTTACTGCTGTATTTTATGTCTGAGAACAAATGCGAAAGTCTCTTCAGCTTGTGTTAACCACAGACGTTATTTCAGGTTTCTAACCAAAAACCCATAAAAAAAACCTTTTATTTTCAGATGAGGGTGGTGGAGGTGCTAAAATGCTAACAGATTTCCGGGTTTAAGGACTCATTACTGGGGCTTTCTATATTTCTTCATTTTTTAGAATAAAACATACCTTTATTTATTTATTTTATGAACATTTTTGCATTATAGGGACAATGAGCAGAAAAACAAAAACAGATACAGAGCAGCGCAAACACACAAAAATATTATGGGGTCATGGGAGGTTTAAAGAGTTAAAACAAATTTTCCTTATTTAAGGTAGGTTATTGCATGTGATACATACAGTTATTATGGGAGATTTGTCTCATTGGCTAAATAAACGCACAGTTTTTCTCCCAATGCTTTTTGAAGTTGCATGGAGCCGGTCATCTGTTTCGTGTTTAACAGTGTTGACAAAAAGTTTTTCGAATGCCAGTATTTTGTTTGGCATTTTTGTTTAATCTTAGGGAGATAGGTATCATCTTTTCATCCCCTTATTTTCTAAAAGGAGCAGATACGTGTGATTTATTTAATTTTTATTTTATCTTTCAACACATCCAACTATTGAGTTTTGTGCTCCCATAAAACCACAATAAGCAGTTTTATACTAAACAGTGTCGTCTTGCCACAAGGACAGAAATATTGGTGAAAAGGTTTAAGACAAAAGTCCCGTCAGTTAAAACTAAGTATGAAATACATAGTAACTAGCTCGGTTATACTGCTTTTTTCGTGACTCCCATCTGCACCTGACCGGCTCAGCATGTTTAACATCACACTTAACCTCGTTTCTTCAGCCAGCGGCCGCAGTGCAGGTTGATTAGCGTGTTCTCATCTTCAGACTTTGAAGGCTGAGTGTTCGTGAAGCCGAGCGATCCACTGGACTCCCGTCAGGCCCTCGGCAGCCTCTCAGCGCTCCGTAGCCCGGCAACGGCGCTCGGAGCACATTAGTGCGTGATGTGTGTTGTTGCTCAGAGCGAGTGCTGCAGCATTTGGGAATGTGGACAGGAGACAAGGGCGATGTGGATATTCTGGTTAAATCACAGAAGCAGCCAGAGGACACTCAAGCTGAGTGTCCACTTGATCAGGTGTCGAGAGCTTAAATGTTGGATGGTTCACTGTTAAGGAGGAGGAGGAGGAGGAGGCTCGGACACACACACACACACACACACACACACACACACACACACACACACACACAGTCTGAGGCTATTTGTGTGATAAGCAGCCGCAGAGAAGAGGAGACTGAAAAGAGAAAAGATGAAGAGAACAGAGAACAATACAAGAAGTGAGAAAACAAAGAACTTGAGATTTGAAAAAGAGGGATTCGTCAGTACAAAAAGGCAAGGCAGCTTTATTTTTTCGTAAAACAGAGCAATACAAAGTGCTTTATAGGGCAATAAAATAGAAACCATAATAAAGGATACAGACTTACGATAAAAGAATAAAGAAATAAGTTATAAATGGTAAAATTAATAGCTCAGTTATTTTTGAAAATTTAAATAAAAATAATTTAAACTAGTTAAAGCGAGACAAGGGGTGTAAAGATAAAAAGATTATTTAAAATTATATAAAATCCAGTTTAAAATTAAGTTTAAGTTTATTTGTGGGTAGAGTATGCAGTGTTAAAAAGGAAAATTTTAGCTTAGATTTAGCAGCGGTCAGTGCAGTTTTTCCAGGTCTGAGCAGCAGAATGTGTGTGTGTATGAGTGTGTGATGAATTTAACCGTCGGTTATTAATCATGGAGTAACAGAACGCTCTGCGGCTCCAACAACAGCTCTCCCATTTTAGTGCAGAGCATCTGATTTTATTTCCAAATGCAGCCAGAGTCAGAGGGCTGGAGCAGACAGAGCTGCACCACTCTGCTTTGCTCCGTGGCTGTCGTCATGGAGACAAGAGACAGTTGACAAAGGCGGGATCCAAGGAGGTGTCAATCAAAACGTGATCTGCAACACCCACACAGTCTGAAGAAACTATTAAATAAACTACTGTTATCCTCAAAATGAGCAGTTTTCAACTTAGTTTTCTGATAGTTGGGAATATTTATTTTCACTCAGATTTTTGTAGATAATAATAAATAAAATTTAATAATAAAACACTCAACTTTGATAAAATATGTGCATACTTACTATTTATATCAGAGACGCCGCCTCACTACATATTTTAAAAAGAAAACTAAAATTGTATCGCTTCACATTAGCCTTTAGCTAGCTCTACTGTAACAGCTTTGCATTTTGCGTTGCGCTTTCACTCTGCTGCACCTTTTTAAAATGTTGTATTTTCCTAAATTTTTTTGCATTTTATACACAATTTTTAGCTTTATTTGTATGAATATCCATCTTATTCTGTGCATTCTACTTTTTATTCTTGTTTTTATCTTATTTATACCAGTATTATCAAGTGGGTCTCATTCATGTGAAGATGAATTCTATCTATTCTGTTGAGATTTTATTTTGTCTTTACTTGCAGGTTTTATAATGTTTTCTATGTCTTTTGATGTAAAGCGCTCGGTGCATAGAATTTCTTTGTTGTAAAGCACGTTGGGCTGCATTTCTTGTATGAAAGGTGCTATACAAATAATTTAATCATTTGGTTCAAAAACGTGAGAATAGGGCAACAAGCACCTTTTTTTTTAAAAAAAAAAAGAAATAGCCCAAGAATTAGCAACATATAAGTAAAAAGTTACAAGAATAAACTTGAGAATAAGGAGAAAAAAACAAAGAAACTAAAAGAAAAGTAGGAAACAAGAAAAAGAAAAAAAACAAGATATTGACTTCAAAAAAGTGTCAAATCAATTAATTTTCTTTTTCTTTTTTCTGGAGCAAAATTTTTGATATATAATTAAGATAATTGTAAATATAGTTTTTTGGACGTTATTATTATTTTTATTATTGTTATTATTATTCAAGCCATGCTCCCCCCTCTATCTGCAGCACTGAGACGGTGAACGACGGGCAGTTTCACACGGTGGAGCTGGTGACCTTCAATCGCATGGTGAACCTGTCTGTGGACGGAGGAGAGCCGACGACTCTGGACAGTCAGGGCAGCAGCCAGCCGGTGACGGGGGAGGCACCTCTGTACGTCGGAGGTGAGAGCAGAGAGGCAGCGGAGGGTGGAAACATCTACACTCAGAGTAAAAAAAACTCTTCATGTACCAGTTTATAGAATTTCCAAGCTAAATAAAAAAATCTGCTTTCTGTCCAGGTATGCCTGAGGAGGTGATGGATGCCTCTCTGGGTCTGTCCTCTCAGACCCTCAACATGTCCAGCTTCCACGGCTGCATCAGGAACCTCTACATCAACCACGAGCTGCAGGACTTCACCCGCAGCCACATGAAGCCGGGGGTGGTGCCGGGCTGTCAGCCGTGCCGCAAACTCTACTGTCTGCACGGCATCTGTCAGCCCAACGCCGCACAGGTAGGAGACACCTGTCTGACTGTCACCACTCTCGCTCTGCATCCTAAATTTGGCACAGCAGCTGCACGGAGGGGCCGAGCTGTCCTCCCTCTCCGTCTCCACACTAGCACTCTCTCTGTCTGCGTCCACATCCTCATCATCATCGTCATCCACCTGCAAATTACTGTCTGACCTGTTCAAAGGGAGCTATTTGAAGTATACAAGGATACTTTAAATTTTATTGCGATTATTAAATAAAAATCTTGTGAGTTTTTTTCTGTAAAAAATATTTTTATTTTTTTCATTTGTTTGAATTAATTTCTTTGTTTTTTTTTGTCCTTTATATTTTTTCTTTAAAAATGGTTGGCAATACAATGCCTTGCTTTCTGTGGTTGTTTTGCCTTCTGTGTTTCCCATTTCTGCATTATTATTATTATTATTATTATTATTATTATTATTATTATTATTATTATCATTATCAGAGTACCTCATACAACCCCACTTCAAAAACTATTTACTCCGTCACTGTCCTGTTTTTCTTCACTTGAATGTTTCAATAGTCGAGCTCTCTTTGATGATTTAAAGTGCGTCAGGAATTCTTGAGGTGAAGAACACTTGAATGTTATTTTGTATTTTATGGCGTGTCCTTGCAATCAAATATGGTATTTTGAAGCGCTCTCTGTTCTCTTGGAAAACTTGAGGTTAAAGGAGGTGGATTAAAAGAGATTTATGATATTTCAAGTTTTTTTTTTTTTGCACACAGTTATTCAGGTTCAAGCATTTATTGAGATGTTTCTCGGTGCTCTTGCTCTTTCACAGGGTCCCCAGTGTCACTGCCAGCCCGGTTGGACCGGACAACACTGTGACCAGCCAATAACAGGAGGTCTTACTGGAGTGGATGTCGTCACCACGGCAACCGGTGTCAATCCATGTGAAGGCAGCAAGTGAGTTTGGTTTGTTCCAGCATTTAAATCATGCGCTTTACTTTGAAATTTGTCCACTTTGCAAACGTCGTTCCTCGTGATATTGATTTGAAGGTCTCCATTTGACAAATAGAAATATTTTTTTCCATCCAGGTGTGTGAAAGGTGTGTGCGTGGTGTTGGACGCACAGACGTACCGCTGCGACTGCGACGAGGGGTACCGTGGTGCGTTGTGTAACCTGCAGGAGGAGCCATTGGCTTTGTGTCAGGGTCTGCAGTGTTTGCACGGCCGGTGTCAGGACACGGAGGACGGAGAGCGCTGCGTCTGTGAGCCGGGATACACCGGAGAGAGCTGTGATATAGGTGCGGACGGACGAGGGATCAGAGTTGGAGCAGCTTATTTGACATAAGTGTCTTTTAGAAATGGCCCAGAATTTCAGAAAATTATAAATTAATAATTCCAAAAAACTGTAATAATTACTATTAAAATTATGTGTTTGAATTATTATTTATGTTTTTAGAGCTCCATTTCATGTCATTTCTTTCTCGTTTATTTTTATTATATACTCTTTTTTTACAATTTTCCAAATGATTTTCTGGTAACTTGAAAACCGGGATCAACATCACTTTTTTGTGCTGCACTCAGATGCTTTTCACGAGTATGTAAACCTTTGGATGGTGGATGGTGTTTGGATGGTTTCTTTGGAAAACTGGTGAAAAGGCAATAGGCAACTTAGCCAAGAAATGTCCACAAATTGTAGAAAATATGTAGATGTTGAAAATTAGTTTGAAAAATCTGTTTTGTTTTGTTTTTTACAGAAAGCTATATTTATTTAGCTATATTATTTTCAGCACTCAGCTTCTTGTTGGCTTACATTTCTGGATTTTTGTTTTTTTCCAGGTAATTTTCTTGCACTTTATTAATTTCTTGGAAATTTTGGAGTCATTTCTTCTTGCTTGTTGCCTTCTTCCCATATTTTTTAAAGAAATTGAGAAAGTTATCTCATGTTCTAAAGGCTTAACTGCTAAGACGTGGTCGTCTCTTAATCTCTGTCCTCGTCCACAGAGTCCCCGTGTCGAGGTGAGCCGGTGAGAGATTATCACCGCCTGCAGCACGGGACCGTCCTCTGCCAGACATCCAAGCCTTTCTCCTGGGTGGAGTGTCGGGGGCGGTGCCAGGCGGGCACTGAGCCGGGCGCCACCGCCTCCGCTTCCTGCTGCGCTCCCCTGAGGGTCCGACGCCGGCGGCTCACCTTCGAATGCGACGACGGGACCTCGTTTACGCAGGACGTGGAGAAGCCTGTGGAGTGTGGCTGCAAGGAGTGTGTGTAGTGCTGTGGATGTGAACGGTGCGCACATACAGACACACACACACACAACACACACACCGAGCGGTACACACACTGTAGGGATCACTGATAAACGGACATTTTGGTGTTTGTTTTGTGTGTTTTTCGCGCACAGACGCAGTTTTGTAACATAAGACAGTTCTTCCCTCTCCAAACACGAAATCAACGAGTCAACCTCATCGTCATCTTCCTCCTCTTCGCCCGCCGCAGTGGCGCCTGCGCGCTAACTACCTAACTCCAGCTCATTTTTAATACTCGTGTGTGAAAAGCCTCCGTATGCCTTCTCGTATGTGTTTCTGCAACACGTTCTCACTCCGAACTCGTCACATGTTGCCGCTCTGTCAGTGACCTTCTGCGTCTACCTGCGACGTTTTAGGCATGGTTCTGCGTCAGCTGTTAACGCTTCGGGATGCTGTTAGAGTTATGTCAACAAATGCACATGGTGCGATGACGCAGCTCGGTACCGTGATGTCACAGCATGCAGACCGCAGCAGGTCCATGTTTACACAACAACACGGACTGTCACCATGGTTTGGATCCGGCAAAAGACGCAAAAACCAAAAACATCCACATGGCGAACTCTGGACTCCCGCACAAAAGTCGCTTGTTGTGGGACCCATCCACCTCCCCACCTGCTCACCCGATAATCGCACTCACGCTCCGTATCACGTGATTACCAGCAGCGTTTTTACGTGACTCTATCCTTCCACCTGCGTTTCATGCGCACGCAGTTTCGTCTGGCCTCGATCTCACGTGCCGCTGCTGTGCATGTTGCGCGTGGATGCACCGGTGCCCTCCGACCGTCTGCTACAGATTTGCAAATTTTTTATAGTGGCCCAAAGTGGGATTTACACCATCCTGGTCGGTCACGTGACGTCCACTGGCCCAGAGAGACTTTTCCTCCTTTACTTACATCGGGAGACGTCTGTGAATCAGTGGATCATTTTTTTCATGAGCATCAAAACCTCCGTGAAACAACTAATTTCACTCTCGAGATTGAAGCCATCCAGTTTAGTAACATGTGGAAAGTCTAAAAGAGCCACAAGATTACATTTTTTAGACCGCCATTCAAGCTAGCAAAGCACTAAACCAGAAAGTCGTCACTCCACCGGCAGGAGTTACCCGCCCGGGACAACGTGGCTGCTGTAACTCTGGTGAGCCTCGTGGGCTCGTAGATCCGGGTATTTTACACGCAGAAATAAAGTTTTTTTTGCTTCATGCGGCAATGAGCAGCTCGCAGTATCCAGACTTTTTTTAATACATCCATCGACCACCAGCGTAAAATAACAACGCCACTCTTCCTGTCCAAACACGTTCTCATCTGACGGCGTCCAGCTGCGTCACGCTTTAGACGTCACGCTCGTAAGCCAAAATCACTGACAGAGCGGCGCCATTTGACGAGTTTGGAGTGAGAACGTGCTGTTTTCTGACGTGTGGCTGGTTAAGTGCTGCTCTTTATTCCCTTACCGCCGCGACGGTGAGCTTAACGCAAGAAATAAAGGTACTAATTTAAGCCGGGGACTCGTTTATGAAGGAAAAGGTCTCTCAGTCTCTGAGGTCCGTCAGCGTGATGAAGGAGGGAACCGCTGGTGAATTAAAGCCACATTTTAAAGTATTGTTTGCTGCAGACACGACTGCTGTTAAAGCTCTCAACATTTCTGCTTGACTGATGAAGGTTTAAGCAGCTAAGCTGTGGCAGATGTGAGGTTTCTCCTGAATCTTACACGCTGTTTCTTTATTAAACAGACTTTACGTGTTGACCTCATACAATAACCAAGAAAATGAAATTAAGAAACTTCTGATCAGCCTCAGAAAACCACGTTAAACAGACAAGTAACACCCAATAATGTGATAATTCCCTGAAAGTGTGATACAATTTATACTTGACCTGAAATGTAATAAAACCCAATTATTAAATAACTTTCCCTATAATGTCATAAAATATCAAAACCGTAACAAAGCCTAGAGCCGAGAGTTACATATCATTACATGTTACATATCTAAAACATGAAATCAGCTTTAATGTTTTTAGTGGGCGAACATGACACGAATTATCTTACAAATGTTGTGTACTTACGCATTTTACATTTCCAAAAGAAGGCTTAGTTTTTTGTATTATTGCTGTTTACTACAAAATATATTAGAACAAAATATATTACATTATCAACAAAAAGATTGTTGAAATGTCAGTCAGGAGATTTAACTATATTAAGTTAAGTCATTAAATTATTGTGTTTTATTACATTTTTGATCAGTTTACATTAAAAAAAATATGACATTTTCAGGAAATTGTTACATTATTGGTTGTTAAGAGGCAGAAACTCAGAATTACAGAATATGTTGTGACACAAAATAACGTGCTGATATTTCTAACATCCAGCAGCTGGAAGCTTCAGATGATTTAAAGCAAAAGTACAGAAATATTTGTACTTTAAACGGATTTGACGTCCTGCAGCAGCATCAGTTTGAAATTATATTTTGATGATTAAATTTAAACAGTGATTTGGTGAAGGTTTGTGGCTGCAGGGTTAAAATTAAGATGAACAATGTACATTTTTGCCCACAGTTGGATTCTTAGATTAACCGAGGTCGTTGAGTTTAGGGTCATAATCCGAATGTAAATAAAAAGGTCACCCTGCCAGCATGCGTAGTCTGAAGGTCAAAGGTCACAGGGTTCACGGGGGACAGCAGAGGGGTCACGACACAATCCCATCGCTGCTCACCAGACGCCCTTTCTCCCAGTTTAGACCGGCGGGGGGCTGCGAGTGTGTGTGTGTGTGTGTGTGTGTGTGTTGTACTTCTGTCTTTGTGAGGACCAGTGTTTACAGACCTTGACCATGAGGATATTTTGGTCACTTTTTCAGAGGTCTGTTTTAGGGTTTAAAGGGATAGTTCACCCCAGAATCAAAAACATATTTAGTCTCTCATTACTTCTGTCAGTCTAGATTGTTTTAGTGTGAGTTGGAGAAGTCGGTCGTACACAAAATCTGAGAAGTTCATCTTAATTTTAAAAAATTGTGCAGTTGTTGCAACTTTAAAATGAAGTTTAATTCAATCAAACTTTCTAAGTTTTAGTAACTTCAGTAAACCAAGTTTACTGCGCGATGTATCGGCACTCAGCTGGTTGCAAAGTCGTCAGTCATATTTGTTTTTTCTTAAATATTTTAAGAAAACAGAACTCGCAGATTTTTGAATTTCATCTTTGGCAAAATCCTCTCTGTCATGATCAAGTGACAAGTTAAGTCAGATTAACGTGTTTTACTGAAGTTGCTAAAACTTAAAAACGACAAGGTTATTTTGAAATTGCAACAACTTTACAGTATTAAGTAAGTGCAGCGAAATTTTAGCTAAACTTAACCATCAGTTATAAAGTAAATATAAAAACAGATGAATAGTTATATTTACTTTTCTTTTTCAAGGCAATCAGTTTCCAAGATTATTTTAAGTTTATTTAAGATTAAGATTATTTTAAGTTTACTTAAAATAATCTTCAGAAGTTTAGATTTCTGCCTTGAGTTTTCCTTTTTGGGTGAACTGTTCCTTTAAGGGCTGTGCGTGTGTGTGTGTGTGTGTGTGTGTGTGTGTGTGTGTGTGTGTGTGTGCGTGTGCGTAAACCTCAATTCTTGTATAGGATTGCCCAAAATGTGTCTATTAGCAGGTTTTGAAGGTCATCAAATAGCAAGAGAAAAGAGAAGCATTGAATGATTAGTCGGATTCCAAATCATTAATTTTTTTTTTTTTTTACTGCTCGAAATCAACTTTCGTGTTGATATTTGTTAGCGTAATGTGTCTACATGGGTATTAGTGTGGAAACAAAATTTTTTTATCAACATATCAAAAACTGTCCAATAACACAGCCCTGTAAAATGTTTGGGAGACGCGTTGAGTTAAATAGGGTCCTCACAAGTATAGAAGTACGCTGTTTTGTGCGTGTGCATGTGTGCGCGTGTGTGTGTGTGTGTGTGTGTTTGTCACCGTAAAGACACTTCCAACAACAAGACGCTGTCCCCGATAATGAGCTTCATTATATGACGCCGCGGTGTGTTTGTTCGGATCAAACGCTTCCTTTCCGATTTGTCAGAAGAGCCAGTGAACGCAACACAGAAACGCCACTCAGAAAATGTAGCTTTTATATATGATGACATGTTATTTATATGGATGTGAAACTAAAATAAAAGGTGCGTCATATTAACACGATTTTATTTGTTTTTTTAGCCTTTGAGTTAAATTTTCCACAAAAAAACAGACGAGTTGTGTCATAAATCAGATTCAAACTAATGTAGCTTTTATTAATTATTATTATGATAACTGCGATACATCTACACACAGTAACAGCCTAACAGATTGTAATATATATAATAAGCTTATAATGCATTTGATTTTGTCATAGTATTTTTATATGTTGAAGAGGATGTTGTCACTGTATCATCTGTAGACTGTAGAGGATTTTTTTTGTTTTTTCAGTCGCCAAAAATTTCAACCCCCCGCATCCTTGATGGGAATTTTACAAAAAAAAAGAAGAAAAAAAATTCAGATAGTGTTTGGATTTATGTTGTCTCGAGTGAAAGCGGACGACAGTTAGTGCTTCTTTTTCCTATTTATTTAAATAAAGAGCTGTTTCTCCTTCGTTGTTTTTCCTTTTTTTTCTTCTTCTTCAACCTTGACACTGGCTGTGGTTTTCTTGTTGTTCTTGCTCTGACCTTTGACCCCGTTGTGTGACGGCTGTCTAGCGTCCGGACTGAGTCGATGTGCGATGGCAGCTCGGAGACAGAGAGAAAAGGGAGGAGAAAGAGAGAGAGATAGCGGCGGAGGGGGGTGGGAAAAGGAGAGGTGGATGGAGCGATGGAGGCCCGTTTTGAGACGGAGAGAGCAGAGAGGACAAAAGTGAGGAAGGATGGAGGGAAAGAGAAAAAGAGGGATGTCCCGCTGGGAGGGGGGGGGCGCTCTGAGACCGAAGCCGTTTAATGAAACAGTGATTTATGCGTCCCCTCGTAACCATAAAACATAATATATACCCCCATCGGCTTTGACAGAGTCCCTCCTCCCCCCAACGCAGGAACACACACCCTTTCCTCTCCAGTGAAAGCTGCTGCATCTCCACCCACCACCCCCACCCCCCAACACACACACACACACACCCGCAACCACACCTCCACCTCTGCAACCCAACCGCCACCCCCCAACCTTTCTACATCGCCATCTTTACCCCTTCCCCCTCTCCTCTGTCTTTAAAGGAGGATAAAAATCATAGCGGCTGCACCTTCCCAACCCCCCAATTCCAATAAAGCCTCCACATCTTCTCACACTGACGATCCGACGCACACAAAGGACTAAAACACACACACACACACACACACACACACACACACACACACACACACACACACACACACACACACACACACACACACACACACACCAGCAGCCTGATTGTTAGCTGCACCGACCGAGACGACCGATCACACACAGAATAACAGCGGCGTTGGTCTCCAAACTGGATAAATTCAAACAATGCATCCAATTTGTCAAAAAAAGATACATCATCAGCCGGCGTCTGCACAAAATATTGACACTTAATTCGGCAATAATGTGATTCTGCGAGAGGAGAATTCATGTTGGCTAAACTTGGAATAAAAGAGGAAATGGGTTCATTACAGCAGAAGGAGAAAAACAAACACTAATAAACCGAGTCGGCGGCGACAAACAGAACAAATTACAGACGGTAACTGATAAAAATGCGCTGCACATATTCACAGAAACTTTCTTAGGCGTGTCTGCTGGTTCAGAGATTAAAGCAGCATCGATGGCGATGGCTGCTATGTATATATTCATTTATGCACCTTTACTGTAGTAATAAGAACGTACGCTTTCAGTCCCTGTTAACGCTTTTAAACCTGAGCATATCAGCCTGATTTCCTTCTGAAACGTTGAAGGGCGACGGGCACGTTAACAAGAAATGGCCCAAAAATTAACCCAAAATTAGTTTTAAAAAAAAAAGTTACAAGAAAATTACTTAAAAATAAGCAAGAAAAGAAAAACAAGACAGGAATAGTAAAGTTAAAATAAAATCTTAGAAAATAAAATAAAATGCTTTGTCACATCATTTTAAATATATAATAATAATAATACGATTATAATCATAATTTTCTAGACATTTTTCAGCTCATTTTCAGATCAATCCTTTGTCTTTTTTTTTTTTTTTTACATTTTTACACATTTTTTTGCAGTTTGAAGGACTTTTCTTGTCAAGTTGCTCATTCAAGTTGTATCACTTTATAATCTGTTTAAATCAAGAACATTTTTTTTCTCAACTTCCTGGAAATAACGTTGGTTTCACCTCAAAGATCCACTGACTCACTTGTTTTCAGGACTGCTGAGTGAACCTGGAGTTAAGATTTTTTTGTTCAAATGTTTCCAGAGTGATGATCCAACTTCAGTGTGCAGAGTTTTGTGACATTAAGAAGTTTTTTCGAGTATTTAATACATTTTCCCCATGTTGTGTCACGCCCAGCTTGCAGCTGACAGTAGATGGACCAAACAAAGACATCATGTAGTGAGAGACAGAGATTACATTTCTGCCGTAACGTGTCGGTGCCGTGTGGCAGCAGCAGAGGGCAGCAGGTTTGAAATACCTGCAGAGGAGGGCGACACCTGAGAGGGCGACACCAGTGAGTACAACAGTCACACACCTGACTGTCCGGCTGTCAGCGTGACGCAGAACAGTTTCACTCTGTTTCCTCTCGTCTCTCCTCCTCCTCCCCTCTCCTCTTGTTTCCTCCACTCATTGATTCATCTTCCTTTCTCCTTTTTCACTTAGGTTTCATTTTTTTCCTCTCCTTTTTCTATGCACTTCTCTCTTTGCTTGTGTCTGTTTTTCAAACCCAGTCGCCAGAAGAAAATGTTAATGTACGTTTCTGCAAATCATGGATACGTTTGCATTTGTGCATTTCTGAAGTAACATAGTGATGAGATGATTCTGTCATCAGGAGGTGGACGGTGTGACAACCAGGTGAGACGGCGGACAAACTGCAGACCAACAAACAACAAAAACAGTTGTGTTTCATTGAGTTGTTGTTTCCAGCAGCTTTTTATGCACCAAACATGGATGTTTTTTTAATGATCTATTGCTGTATTTCCCCTGGAGACAGTGCAACAAAAGCCGGAGACATCGCTGCGTTTCTGCAGGGATGCTGCAACAAAAGTGGTTCATTTTAACCAACACAACGCTGCATTTCTGCTGTTAGGATAGTTTTATTTTCTACAGAGACATCGCTGCGTTTCTGCTGAGATAGTTCAACCAAAATGATAATTTTTTCCACCAAGACATAACTGCACGTCCTCTGGGACAGTGCAACAAAAAGCTACTGTTTTTTAACAAGTCATCACATTTCTATCAAGATAGTGCCACAAAAAGTGATAATTTTTTTTACCAAGATATCATTGCATTTCTGCTGAGATAGTGTAACAAATGCGATTGTTTTTTACTGAGATTTCAGCTGGGATAATGCCAAAAATAGTGTTTTTTGCTGCATTTCTGTCAGGATAGTGTAACAAAAAACTATTATTTTTTAAAGAGATATCGCTGCACTTCTGCTAAGAGAGTTCAACAAAAATTGGTATTTTTTTTACCAACACAGCTGCATTTCTACTGGGAAAGTGCCACCAAAAAACGACAACTGTTTTCCAAGAAATCGCTGAGAAATCGCTGAATTTCTGTCAGGATAGTGCCTCAAAAAAAAAAAAACAATAATATTTTTTTTTACCAAGACACAGCTGCATTTCTGCTGCGATAGAACAACAAAAAGTTTTTTTACCAAGACATCATTGTATTACTGCCTGGACAGTACAACAAAAAGCTGTTTTTTTTTTTTGTTTTTTTTTTAAAAATCAAATCATGTTGCGATTCTGCAGGGAAAGAGCTACAGAACAGTTGTTTTTTACAGAGGCATTACTGACCTCCAGCTGGATTGTGTTCCCAAAACCGAGTATTTTAAGCCCAAACTTGATCTTTTCTAACCATAACCAAGTGATCTTTGTGCCTAAACCGAACCACACACTAACAATATTGTGTCGTTTAAACGAATTTGTCACATAATAACGTACAAATGTAACTTATCATGATTGGTAGAAACTTACAATGCAAATATTTATTCTGCTGATTGGGTTCTTCTTTCTCTTTCATTTTTCTGTTTCTTCCTCCTCCTCCTCCTCCTCCTCCCCCTCCTCTTCCTCCTCCTTCTCATCTTTCACATCTGTTCGTCCTCTCTCCTCCTTTTTCTCCTCTTCCTTTGCGTGCGATCTTTTGTTAATTTCTCTCTTCTTTCTTTCTCATCTTCTTTTGTTCATTCTCTTTTCTTTCTGCTTTACTTTTCTCTCATCTTTTATTTTTCTATTTCAACAATCATATTTTATTTATTTTTTACCCAGTGGATTTAGTTTGTGTTATAGGATCCCACCAGATAATTGGTTTACTGAGGTTTTTATAGACTCGTAGCAGTGAAACTGTCCACTGGACGACTGTACACGTTTCTCTGCACAGCGCTGACTGTCACTTACAGAAGAAGCTTTATTGTTAACGTTCACGGCTGAAGTCCGAGCCCTCTGACTAAAGCAAAAACATTTTTGTATTTTTATCTCCATTTAGAAAATGATGCATAACTTCTTTTTATATTCTAGTATCTTCTGATAAATGGACACAGCTGTGATGTAAATAGAGATGAGACACTGGAGTCAATCTTGTTGAGAAACTCGAGTTCATTGAAGGGGATGCATTTCTTTTAACCCTTTGAAACCTAGTTTGGCATCAGTTTTCTTGTGCTGCGTTCAAAGGCCTTTTATTTGACCCTTTGACCCTTTAGCAACTTGGTTTGTTTTCTTCAAAAAACTTTGGGGGAGGCAGTGACCAGCTTGATGCAAGAAATTATTAACATGACAAGAAAATTACCTAAAAATTAGTTTTGAAAAAAGAGGTTAGGATTGTTAAAATCATCCCAAAAATAGAGAAAATGTCCATATATTTATAGTTATAATA
This sequence comes from Plectropomus leopardus, assembly GCF_026936395.1. Lineage (NCBI taxonomy): Eukaryota > Metazoa > Chordata > Actinopteri > Perciformes > Serranidae > Plectropomus > Plectropomus leopardus. Next base: position 38,132,061 of record NC_142178.1, on the reverse strand, counting down.
ATTATGTTACTGACAGAATATTATAAAATATATTTTAAAAAATGTTTTAAATGTCAGCACTTTTAAGGTAATTTTCTAGTTTGTTTTTCCTTTTTTTATTTTATTTATTTATTTATTTATTTATTTACTAATTTCTTGCTGATTTTTGGGCCATGTCTTGTTAAGTTGCTCAGTTTCAAAGTGTTGAGGAATGCAAGATATTGGATTTTTTTAGTTTGGTTTTTTTTTTTTGCAAATTTTCGATATGCCCGTCATTTGGCCAATAAGTGATATAGATAAATCCACTTTTAAAAAAAATCCCACCTAATTTTAGTGATCATCAAGTCTCTTCTGTAGTGAATTAACATCATAATATCAATCAAATCTTATTTATATAGCACTTTTCTAACAAATCAAATGCAATTCAAAATGCTTTACAGGTTTACTGAAGACACAAAAACGAGAACATTTGAAATGTGCAAAAATGGATCTTAAAAAATAGAATAAGTAAAGAACCATTAAATTTTGATTAAAAGACACAACAGAAAGCATAATTATGCATACTCTTATTGTGGCGGTCCACCAGCAGATGGAGACATGAAATGCAACACGTTTTCATGTAAATAATATTCATTCAGTGAGCAAAATAAGAAAAATACTTCAGCTCAGGGCTGATGTTTAGTTCATATTCACTTTGTCAATTTAAAAAGCAAATAGATGGTTTTCTGATATTGGCAGAAATCAGTTGGCCTATTCTAATATTTCATTTTAAAGCCAATGCATCACTTTCTTTTCTTCATCTCTTTTTCTTAAATGTTTTTTTTTTGCAATTTTCTTTCATTTGTCTTCTGTTCTTCTGTTTTTTATCCATCTTTTTCTTTTTGTTCCTTTTTTTCACTGATTTTTTTTCATCTTTTCTACACTTTATTCTTATTCATCCCATTTCTCCTTTAACCTTCTCACTTTTCTTTCTCCCCCTCTCTTCTCCTAACCAGCTCTTCTTCTTCTTCTTTCTTCTCGCCCCTCCTCTCCTCCCTTTTCTCCTCCACACAAACTCCTTCTTTTTCTGTCTCCTCCTCTCTTTTTTCTGCATCTCCTTTTCTTTCACTCATCTCTCCTTTGTTCATCTTTCTTCTCTATCATCCTCTTTCTATGTTGTCTCCTTCTTTGTTCACTCCCCTCCTCCTCTCTTCTCCTCCTCTTTTTCCTCCCCCCTCCACACACACACACACACACACACACACACACATTCTCTCTCTCCTCCTCTCCTCTCTTCTCGTGCAGGTCTTTCTTGCCGTAGAGCAGATGTCCTTTTATTGATATGATCATGGTTAGTGGTCTCCAGGTGCTCATTGGATCCACTGTATAACCTCCTGCAGCCAGCGGCCCGAAACGCACACACACACACACACACACACACACACACACACGCACAAACACCCTGCGGCAACTGCATCTCATGGATACAACGAGCTGCAAGAGAAGAGGACGGAAAAAAGAAAAGAACAAGGAGGAGGAGGTGCGATGAAGGCAAACAAAAATAAGAATAAAGATGAGACGAGGAGGAGAAAAGGAGCAGAAAAGAAGTTAGGAAAGGAGGTTGGAGAGGGGGATGAGTGATTGAGAAAAGAGATGGGGGAAGGGGTTTGAGAGCGCCGGAGGCAAACTGAATATTTCAAGCAGTTGCCAAAAGAAGGAGTCGAAACTACCAAGGTGACCTGGGAGGAGTCCCTGTTAGAGAAAGAAAGAGGAATAATAAAAAAAGTCCCCCATAGAAGACTGTTTCAATCACTTTCAATTAGGTGTGACCTTGTTGAACATTTGTTCTCCTTTCAGTGTCAAATGAAGTTGCGATGCTGAGGTTTTCATCCGGTTCCCGGAGAATGTTGCCTTTATGTTTTTGTGTCATGGCCACGCCGCTTAGGCGCCCAGTCAGCTGTGTGGTGGCTTTGAAAACGCTGCACAGTGATTCAACCGCACCGACAATGTAAAGGACAGAAAGAGACAAAGATGGCTCAGTGCAGCAGTTCATAACGATAATAACAATAATAATAAGCGAAGAAATCACCCGTCATTGGTAAAAGACGCTAAAGCAAATATGCAGATATAAGGAACAACAGGTTCCTGTTTCAGTGTCGAGAGCAGAGTAATGACTCCGACTCGCTTTAGCGAAGCTTTTCTGCAACGTTACGACCGAAACAGACGGTTAGTTAGAGCACCGATACTCAGCTGGGTTTGTCTGAGGACCACTTTATGACCCGACGCCACTTTAAGAACGTTTAAAGTTTTCTAGGATTTTAGGACATCTCACAGAGTTTGGGACATTTGTAGGTTTTTAGGACATTTGTAGGATTGTAGGACGTTTGTTGGATTTTAGAATGTTTCTACAATTTTAAGACATTTCTAGGATTTAAGGACATTTCTATGATTTTAGGACGTTTATAGGATTTTAGGATGTTTGTAGGATTTTGGGATGTTTCTACAATTTTACGATGTTTCTACAATTTTAGGACATTTCTAGGATTTTAGGATGTTTCTATGATTTTAGGACATTTGTTTGATTTTAGGATGTTTCTACGATTTTAGGACATTTGTTTGATTTTAGGATGTTTCTACAATTTTAGGACATTGCTCCGATTTTAGGACGTTTGTAGGATTTTAAGATGCTTCTAGAATTTTAGGAAGTTTTTAGGATTTTAGGAAGTTTCTCGGATTTGAGTACATTTCTCTGATTAAGGATGTGTCTGGGATTTTGGGACTTTTCCAGGATTTTAGGATGTGTCGGGGATTTTGGGACGTTTCCAGGATTTTAGGATGTTTCTAGGATTTTAGAACATTTCTCAGATTTCAGGACATTTGTTGGAGGGTAGCTAGGACCTGTGTCAGGGGTTTGGAGGATCCTTTTTTGATAAACAAGCTCTCTTTTTTAATGCTATTTTCTGCACTTTGGCACCTTGTGTATGCTAAAAGTGCCAAAACAATTCCCAGTGTGAATCACTTTATATTTATGGTGCACCGTATTGGGGGCCAGACTTGGCTTGCAAGCTATAAGTTGAGTATCACAGGTCAAAGGTCAGCACTTTTGGAATAACAGCTGACAAAGTTTAAACCTCTTCAGTCTAACTACTGAGTCGGCGGCCCAAAGTAAAAACACTAACTCAAGCCCTTTTTACTCAGAGTCAAAGTCCCGTCGTTAAGGTCGCTTTAGTATTTTTACACAGAAGAAAACAACGGTCTCATCACGTCGCTCCAGTATGAAATTTTAGACAGCATGCCGGCATTGCAGATATATGAGAGGTGTGACATTTTACAGAGCAGCATCGGCATCTACTGTGACGATTAATAAACAATTAATTTCATTACACACAACAAAATTCCATGACTTTTCCAAAACTTTCAGTGATTTTTACTCATTTCCAGGCCTGGAAAATTAAATTGTGCAATTCCATGACTTTTGCAGGTTTTCCATGACTGTGGGAACCCTTTCCATTATTCATCTGATGTCTGCATTTTACAGTTTTAGCTCTTAAGTAACACTGAGGGGAAAGAAGAAAAACATCCATTATAGTCGATTACAAAACTTTTGTACAGTAGTGTGTTGGCCATATATACATATTATATTTTAACTTTTGCCTTGTTTCATCTTACACATTTTTTGTATATGTTGTATTATTATTGTTAAAATGAGACTGAGAACAAAGAATTCAATTTCCAAGGAGCGCTAATCTGTAATTATTTTGCATATGACAGAGAACTTGAGTAGTAATTGGTTGCTCTTCGCCAAAATAAATCATTGTGTTGCATTTAATTAGCTGACTAACAGTAAAAGCATGTATCATGTGGGTATGACTCAAAAAAGTGTAAGAATCAAGAACTTCATCAGAAAAAGTTGATCTACTTGTAGTACTACATTTTGAGACAAAAATTGGAAGCTTAAAGAAAAAAAATCAATCCAAATCCATGCACTAAATGTTAAGATGCTGGATGTGTTTAACCCTCTGAAACTTGTGCTGCATTCACACACCTTTCAGAAGTATTTAATGCTTTTAACCCTGTGCAAATTGATTTGATTTCTTTCAAAAACTTGGCAAAAAATGTCACATGAATTGCAAGAAATGAGTCGACTTAAATTTTAAAAAAGCTAATAAAAAATATAGAACTGGAGAGCTATATTTGTAATTAATGCAACAATATATTTGGAATTATTTTTACAAATTATTATATTTTGTAAGTTTTTGAGGTCACTTCCTTATGAATTATGTTTTTGTAACTTTTACATTTATTTATGTTTTTAAATTTAAAAAAACTTTTCAAAGTGATAAAAGACAATACATTGATTATTATTTTATTGATTATATTTTATTTTTTTCTCTCTTTTTTCAAAGATTTTATTTTAACCTCCCTTTCCTCTTTTTCTTTCTTTATGTTATGCTTTAAATTAATGCTATTATTATACTTATTATGTGTTTTGTGTATATGTGTGTTGAGGTTTGTATGTTTTGTACAAATTGGCTGCAAAATAGGAATCTCTGTATTTGTTTATTTATTTTCAAAAATATGTTTATTTGATTTTTTGACAATTGAGGACAGTTAAAAAAGACAGTTATAAATGGTAAATCCAGTAAAGACTAAACAAAAGTGTCAGAAGCAGTTAAATAAAGAGCAATACAAAACCAAACAGGATTAAGACGAGACAAAATCTACAAATCAAAACAGTTCCTAGGCGAAGAAAAATAAACGTATTAAAAATATTTAAAAGAAAATAAACAGAAAAATATATATAACGTTTATGGGTACAAGGATTAAAGTAACATAAAGTATTAAAACATTATTATAATCTGTATTTTAACCCGTGCTGTTACTCTCCGCCACCGCACGGTGTCGCTACCGCGCGCGCTCACTCGCAGCGTAAAACGCACGTAAATCTACTTCCGGTTTGCGGGGCAGAGGTCAGAGCTGGCGGGTGACACAAACGACAGCCGGCGGACTTTTACCGCGAGAAAGTCGGACAAAACAAACAACTAAAAGCGCAAAAATACCGAGTTTACCGAAAATAAGCGACGGAGACCGCGTGGAGCTAATGACGATGCTAACCCGCTAATGCTAACCGGATAAAACCGACGAGCTAACTTTAGCTAGTTAAGCTAATGGCGTTAGCTAACTAGCTGCTAACGGTCGTTTGACAACTTAGACAAACAAAGCAGGACCAAGACGAGTCTGGACTTTATTTGACGGTTAAAACACGTCTGGATATCGACAGAGAAGAACAGAAACAGCTGGTTTAAGGTAAGACTGTCACCCGAAATATAACTACCATAAAACGATTATTAATACAATAATATGAAATGTCTGTATGAGGCTATGAGCTATTTATATATCACATTTAAAAACAGAAGACTGTACTACAAAGCGAGATTAGTGCCTTGGTGAAGTATTATTTTGTGTGTAAAACCTGTGTTTTCCTGTACTATGAAGGTAACTTTTATATATATATATATATATATATAAATATATATATATATATATATATATATATATAATCGAATGAGAGTTGTTGGTACCATATAAATTTATGTTACTATGTTGCACCTTGTTTTTTTTATTTACTTGGCACCTTATTTTTTTATTATTCAATTTATTTTTGTATTTGCAGTTAATTTTGACTATTATATTGTTCTTTTTATTCTGTACCTGTAGTTGCTGCAACACTGCAAATTTCCCCACTGTGCGACTAATGAAGACTAAGGATTATCTTATTTTATTTTAGCTCTCTTTTACCTGGCTAGATCACCATGGTAACCTATGAGTCAAATTTAACCTGGTCGGTAACAGGTTGTGTTCAGAGTTTCAGCCTGAAATCAGCCGAAAAGCGTCTTTTACAGCTTTTTTGAAGAGTGTCAGTCTATAATCAGTGTCAGCATATGAGCCACACGGACTGTCAGCTGAGAGAAAACGTTATAAATACACTTTATACAACTTGTTGAGCCGCAATGTGAAAAAAAGGCGACCACCAAAGCCGTGCAGTCACAGTATCGCTATATGTATCCCCAAGCGTTTGTTTTTTTAACAAGTTAAAACAAGATTTAACAAGCAATTTATCAGTAATTCAGAAAATCTGAGCACTTTTATTGTTTTTTTTATTCATATGGTTGTGACTGTCATTAATCTGGGCCCACTGAATGTGTCTGGTGTTTTCTGCTCACTTTGCCCACAGTGGCTCTAAAAGAAGCTTCTTTAAAACCACAGATCACATGTTAACAGGTCACTATATATTTTTAATCGGGATGATTTCACATGAAATGCTATATAACTCAAATCATACCATACTGTTATCACTTATACGTTCATATGCTTAGTTTGCAGAAGTCTTTTTTTTCACAGCTGTTACATTACAGCTGATAGATTAGTCTGTTGGTATTTATCACAGATTTTATTCACTCCGTAAAATTCATTTTACGTTAATTTGTCCAAAAACTATGTTGATTTATACGTTTCCTTCATTATGAAACAGTGTTAAACCGGAATATAATTATTGATTATAATGTTAACATCAGCTGCATCATATTTAAAGTTTAAGAGCTGCAAAATGAGCAGCTGTCACTTTAAAAATAACAGTGATATAATTGCCTAAGTAGATAGTCCATATTAACTTGTGCATTTGCTGTATGTCATATTCTGTCAGCTGGTACTCTTATTTGCGCTGTCAAACATTTTAATATTCTTCAAAGGCAGAAGTAGGCTGCGCATAATGGATTATTTATAGGTTATTTATCGTTTTCTGTGAACTGAAATTTTGTCCACCTGCCACTGTTGCTTGTGGATTTCAAAATCTACCAGCCACAGAATAGATTACCATTGTTTTTTTGGTTGGCGAGTGAAGCGAATCTAGCAGCCACTGGCATATTTTACAGGTTTTTGGCTTGTGGCTGGTGCTAATTTCCAACAGTGCTGTGAACGCGCTCAGAGTCTGAATAAAGAAAGCCAGTTGATAACCGTGTTTTTTGTACCCTGTTAGATCTGAATGAGGCATTTGGGTTTGTGGAGCCAGCTCATTCGAAGAGAGCCTGCCTCTGTTGAACTTGGTCTGTGGTGAAGCCCCCAGTTGTTTACAAAGTGCTTTTATAGACAGTAAAGGCGGGAACTCAGGGAATAATAAAATAAACATGCCGAAAAAAACAGTCAAACTAAAAGGCAATGAATGTGTATGCAAATGTCAACAACATAAAGCAAATAAAAGGAATAAAAGTCATAAAACAGGCAGATTTCAAAAGGCAGTTACAAAAAAGGTAGTTAGTTTTAAAGGCGGTACTACATGAAAAAAGTTTTAGAAAATATAAGAATAAATGCAATAAAAGATAATTAAAATGAGATAAGAAATAATATTAGAAGGCGACATCATGTCAATGTGGATTAAACAAAGGTAAGAAGATAAAAACAGATGAATAAGAGATAGATAAATGGGTAAATAAATTAAAATATTAAAAGATGGTTAGAACAGGACATAGGAAGGATAAGGTACTGATACAATTTTTTTTATTTTTTTTATTTTTTGTGGGCTACTAACTGATTTATAATGTAGTCATATCACCACAAACCCCCACTGAACGCAGTGTATCGGCAGCCAGAGCAATATATTAATAATTCATGTCTTATATGTGGGTAAAGGCTAAAATGCCAGTTTATCTGTACTGCACCTTTCAGGCACAAAGGCAAGAGCCTCAGACGAGGCTTAAAATGACATTTAAAAGGAAAATCAGACACATATTTAAGAAAGTAGGTTAACAGTGAAGCGATTTAAGGTGCTCCACTGCTCCATCAGTTTCTGCAGCGGAGCTTGTTAGCAGCAGCCGCCGTCCTCGGTGTGTCGCAGCTAAAGGCAGCTCAGACAGGCCTGGGGAGAGGACCGCATGGGGCTGGCGCTGACTCTTAATTGAACTGAGCTGATGTGGTTCCATTAATCAGTAATGGGGAGCCTTGCTGGGCTCAGCCACCACACACCTCAGCAGGAGGGGCTCCTGATGGGGCCTCTGACATTCTCACAGCAGTCTGTGTGTGCATGTGAAAAACAAAGAGAGAGGAGGGAGACGTGCTCCCGTCTCAGGAGTAAAGGTTGGAATGAGAAGCATATTTTATATCAAATGTTTCTACTTGTACATTTCTTAAGCGCACATTTTTGCCGTGCACTGTGCTGGAGGACACGATGGGAGCCATTAAAGCTTTTTATCACAACGATGCTACTCCTGCACTTTTGCTCCATCGTCTCACACTGTGGAGGCAGGCGGTTAAATGCCAAAGATGAAATATCTCCTTCTTCTCTGCAGTGTCCTGTCATATCTGCACGCCAGTGCAGAAACAATTAGTTGAGTAATTGATTAGTCAGGCAGCATAAAATTAAAACACAGCATTTTTTTTTACAATGCGATGATTGTGTATAGGGCTGCAGCTATCGAATATTTTAGTAATCGAGTATTCTACTGAAAATTCCATCGATTAATCGAGTAATCGGATAAAACATATTTTTGTTTAGTTAAAGAGCAATTATAAATATACATGGGACAATAAGACATTTCACCTAACAATGAACCATTGGTTTCCTTTTTTAACTACCCAGTTAGCTTTATTATGTTTTTATTTTCCACCCTCATCACTCTGCAGCGCTGTGTTTTTACAGATTAAATAAAGCCTGTATGAAAGGCACGTTAGCCACGCATCCACAGTAGTCATAATTAATAGAAACCTAGCCCTCCGCAGGGCTAACGTTATGTTAGCAAGGTACAGTAACGTTAATCTCATTAATTAGCGCTACGTTAACTTCATTTTGCCTTGTCTCGGGTGACGGTCCTCCGCTCTCGGAGTAAACAGGGGGCCTTCGGTGGAGATGCTGCAGCATTGAAGACGTACTGTTGTGGTATGCAAGCGCTGTCTTACAGTGAATACACGCAGCAGTGTTCGCTTGATGTCCAGCTTGAAATGCTCCCACACTTTTAACATTTTCTGCCTTTTCTTTGTGCCTTTCGCTTTCGTCGCCTTCTTCGTCGTTACCTGTACATCCGTGGTTAAAACCAAACATATCCGCCGCCTCTTTTTTATTCCTTTACGTGCGTGACGTCAGCGCGTTGTGCCGCATTAAAAGTAGTCCGGGCGAAATACCATGCTTTGAGCTGGCAAAATTAAACGATTCCTCGAGGCAGAGAAAATTCCTCGATCATTTTTTGTAATCGAGTTATTCGAATTATTCGAGGAATCGTTTCAGCCCTAATTGTGTAACTAATTTGTCGACCAAAAAGAGCAAAACATTTGTTGGTTCCAGCATCTCAAATATGATTATGTACAGTTTTTCTCTTTTTTTAATCAGTCTAAATTTTATAGGTTTGTATTTTAAAATGGTGGTCAGAGAAATGTAGAAAATAAAACATCACCAAAGGCTCTTGGAAATTACCATATTCACGTTTTTAATTTAATAAATAATCGGTGAATTAAAAGACTAAATCATGTAGTCATTGTAACTGATTTGTCGAGCAAACAAAGCCAAATATTTGTTGGTTCCAACTTTTTAATTGTGATTATTTACTTTTTTCTCTTTTTTTTAATATTCAGACTAAGAAGAGAAACGAAGAAATCTAAAGACATCCCAGTTGGCTCTGGGAATTTTTTTTTTCCCTCACATTTTTAAATATAATTATTTGTCTGTGAATTAAAAGACAACAGTTCTTTATTATGCTGTAATTGTTTATATAACAATTTGTCCAAAATAAATTGTTGGTTCCAGCTTCTCAATTGTGATTATTTACATTTTTTTTTCTTTTTTATCAGTCTAAATTTTATATGTTTTATTGAAACTGATGGTCAGAGAAATGAAGAAAACTAAAGACCTTAAAAATTAGCTCTCGGAAATCTCCCCACATTTCTAAATCCAATTAATAATCAGTGAATTAGAAGACAGCAATATTTTTATCATGCAATTATTGTTTACCACAATAATTTTACTGTTTGCCACCCAGCACCCTATCAATGGCCAGATTTGGCTCACGGGCCATAATTTGGGTATCACTGATTTAGGAGCGTGTGCTTAGCTACTAGCTGCTAACGAGAGTCTGTAGCTTTGCAGCAGCTTGTTCTTCGTTTCATCTCAGTGGACACGCCCCCAGCATCTCATAGCAGTAAATACTGCTATTTTTTTACCTTATATAATACAATATACTACTTATGATACTAATACTGTATATATTACTATATTACTATACATTGATGCTTTTTTTAATCATTCATTTTTTTCTGGTCAGTTAATCTGTGTGTCCTAATTGGATGTGTTAGACCACCCTAAATTCACGGTGCAGTAAGAAGACTAAGAAGACTAAGAAAACTAGTCAAGCAGAATGAAACATATTTGTTGTTTATTTAAAAAAACTGAATTAATTTAAATTTAATTATGCCATAGACTTTCTATCTGTAGACAAAATATTCATATTTTTGCCCCCTTTTTCCATTTCTTCTCCATAATTTGAACACACAGTACCCTATGCACTGCAAAATGGACTAAAAATGGATGCATACAGTACACATATAGTCTCTGCTGTGAAACGCTATTTCAGTATCTGCTGCGTGTCATAAAGCAGATTGGTTAAAGATGCGGTCAGAGCTCCTAAAGAGAGGGGAACCTTCAAATATTCAACATCTCTGTACTCAAATTCAGCGAGACACAGACCATGAGCAGCCATATATGTGCAAATGAGCAAAGCATGAAACCGCACACACACACACACACACACACACACACACACACACACACACACACACACACACATATGCACGCACACGTACAGTATCTAAAGAGGGAGTCCTTTTGGAGCCTTAGGCACAGTATGAGAAATAAATATTTGATAGGAGGATGACCTACTTCCTGTGCCCTGAAAAGTTATTTGTCTTCTTCTGCCTCCATCCACCGCAGAGGCCTCTTTCCTCGGGCCCTGCAGCAGAAAAAGCCAGAGTGAAAGAGAGAGAGATACTTATGTAAAAGAGAGAGAGGGAAGATACAGAAAGACAAAAGAGTTGGCGAGCAGAGCGAGAGGTGAGCTGGAGAGAGAAGAAGTGTTGGATTGGAGTTTGAGTTTCTCAGAGGCAGAGAGAGTCCACCGGTTCATTAGGTTGAATTACACCTTAAAGCACCGGTGCTGCTGGCTAAATAACACAGATGTGAAGCCCGGTGACACAAGTAAACAGTAAACCTGTGGTCTTCATTAATTATACAGAGATTTGTATTGTCTCAGTAAACAGATGATATGTTTGCTGAATGTGTGCAGAGAAGTGGAGAAGGAGGAGCTTCTCTGCAGTGTTCAACATATCGAGTAGAGATGTCTCGAGGCGATCCTGAGGATAAGTATTGCAGTATAATAAAGCAGCTCAAAATCAGTTCATATATTCATATATATATATATATATGGTTTATATATATGGTTTTCTAGACATTTTCCATTGCTTTTTAACACATCTATTAATTGCCTCAGCTAAATTTAAGATAATTTCCTTGTCACCTTTTACTATTATTTTGTGGTCTGCAGGTCATTTCTTGCCAAGTAGCTCATTATGTTTTTTTTTTCTCGTGTTTTGAAGAGAAATCAGAGCAATTTTCTTAAGTTTCAGAGGTTTAAATACTTGTGAAAGGCATAAAAAGGATGCAAAAATACTGATGTCAATTCAGGTGTTCGTCCTGGTCTTAGCTTCTTATTTTTATTTAATACTACCACAGCTGCTTTTCTGTCTTTTTCTTCTGGTGAATGGTGGGTGGAAACTGGCGTTTCAGGTGCATTACTGCCCCCCTCTATGGGTAGTTTAATTATATGAAAAGCTTACTGAACATTTTTTGTATCACCCTATATTTAGATAATTATCGTTACTGTTTTATCACCTAGCCCTTTGGTTAAAAAAAGAATATACAGTCCAATATTTGTTTTGAACTGCCAAATCTGATTTGACTAATGTAACTCGATGACAGGCCAAAACAAAGCTGGTCTGTTGTGTAGTTTGTGAGCTCCCTGCAAACTGAGATTCAGAAAAAGGCTGTTTGTGTGGGAAGAAGGTCCACTCTCTGACACCACTGTGAAGTCAAAGTGGACTGAGTGTAGTTCAGCAGGGTGATTTGTCTTCTCTTTATCTCTTTCGCATAATGGACTTTCCTGGAAAAATCCAGAGGCCATTCAGCCTGCAGAAACAGTATCGTCTGGCTGTGGCCAGTAGAGCACAGGTTACTTTAAACAGGCTGGGTGTTGAACCGCAGCATTTCTTAAATTGGCTAAGCTACATTTTGGTTGATGCATTTGCAAGAACAATAGCTTACACTCATATTTTAAGATGTTTGATTTGAAAGACAACTTAAAATGAGGAAACTGGAATTAATCACTTTTTTTGGGGGGGGTATGTACAGTATACTCTGGGGGAGTTTATATACACTGAAAAATATTGACTTTTCTAAAGGAAAATACAATTAGTTGCTTGTTCATTATAAGAGACCTTAGACTGTCTGATTTTATCCTCAATATATTACCATAACCCTTTAACATCCTGAAAGAGGGATCTCTCCTCAGTCATTCGTCCTGAGGTTTCTACCATTTTGTTCCCCTTGTAGGGCTTTTTTGGGGAAGTTTTTCCGTAGTCAGTATGAGAGTCTAAGGGCAGAGGGATGTCATATGCTGTAAGGCCCTCTGAGGCAGATTGAGATTTGTGATAACAGGCTTTATGAATAAAATTGACTTGACTTGACTAACAAAGCAGAAGTAATTTAATGAAACATTTCCACGCATATCTGATTACTTGGTTTATTGCAAGAATAATATTTAGACTACCTGATTACTAAAATAATCGATAGTTGCAGCCCTAAATGGTATCAGTAATAGTATCTGAGTTATTAATTAGTCTGAAGGTTTGAGCATGGTGTGTGGGGCGGCAGCAAACTTGGTACTTGGTAAAAGTGGTATGGAGTCAATTTAATCATTGAAACAGCATTTTCAATGTTTGTTTCGGCACGTGTAAAAAATTGGCGATTTATCTCTAGATGCAGCGGAGATGCGCCTGACAAGTGCTGTTCAGGCAGACGGTGTGAATGCTCTAATGCACCAAAATAAAAAAACATCATGTTTGCTGTTGCTCACGTGCTGTGCTGTGTGAAGTTTAGTCACTTTAAATCTGTTCCTCATGCTTCAGAGTGGATCCGGTACTGAGGCGGGCAGCTCTGTTTATCACTTGTTTTTCTTGGTTGATGATGGTTGTGTAAAAGTTGTAATGGTATCAGTAGTGGGGTCAAGTTTGCGGGCTCTAGGTCAAAGCAAAACAAAAACGTCATAAAATATAAAAGATGTTATGGATTAATAACCCAGCAGTGTGTAAAATAGGCCACCTGCAATATTAAAATGCTGCTTTTGTGTTAACGCATCAGTAATTTAGCACTCTGGACCGTGCTTCAGGAACCAGGACTTTAGTGTAGTCTGTGCATTTAAATGCAATTAAGTAACTCTGTTTCAGCCTTTCAGACTTTCTCCAGTAGGCTGACTTCCTTAATGTCGTGTGAACTAGAAACCTTGTGTATGGAATTTAAGGTAGTATAACAGAAACCTTTGGCCATTTATAAACACACATGTGCATGACAAAAGACTGCAGGTGAAGTAACTAAGCAACTGAATGGGAAAAAACTTTGTGTCCTAAAAGTGACTCTTTGCTTAATCAAAAAATCCTCATTTTCCACTCATTTAAGGGATGAGAACTGGGAGATTTTATTGATACCAAGGTCATTATCAGCTCATGGATGCACACATGCTGGACAGGTGTAGGGAAATTGCAGATTTTTGTTTTGAATGATCAAAATCTCTCTAAGACTCTTTCTGCGCGCTGGTGCGGGCTGTCAGACATGCCTGACAGCCCACTTCAGTGCGGACATGTCCGCCAGCCCGCTCCGACTGTCTCGCTCTTGCAACCTTTTCCAACAAAAGACCTGTCATTTGCGCGCCACCAATATGCACGAGGATGGCTTTTAATAGCGCCCATACCACTGATTAATTACATGTAGCTGTAAGCCAGGCATCACCGCGGTCCAGAAAGTCCAGAAAGTTCTCTTTTGATTCACAGATAATTGTCTTTTGATGCACATTTGAGTGCTTGTGAATTGTATTTTTTCCCACTTCTTGTCTCAGTCTGCAGCTTTGTGTTTTCACTGCTGACTGTTATGGCCAGGTCTCCATTAAAATTCTTAATCTCATTGGGACCAACCTGGTTAAATAACATAAAAAAACAAATAGTATTTGCAAGGCTAGTCTTTGTTGAAAAGGAGCACTCGGTACATTACACTGGTGTCACAATCTTTACAGGCACATTACATTGTAAATAGCAGAGCTCTTAGCTGTGACCAGAATTATTGCATATGTCTGATGTCATATATGTGACCATTTTTCTGTAAGCATGCACTTTAAAATTAAACATTGTTACATTCATGCAAAATGCCTTTTTCATGAGTCACTGCTCTGTTAAAACTATGATGATATGGTCACATTTTTCGCTGTGTCCAAGCACGGTCTCATCACGCCATGTTCACTCAGGAAGCGCTCTGATGTGTCAGTTATTTCACTGCCGCTCATCACTGTTCACACTAGAAGCTCAGTTCTCCTCACTGCTCAACAAGTGGTTCTGCTCCTCTGCTCCTCTGCTCCTCTGCTCCTCTGCTCCTCTAATCACATGTAAATGTCGCTCTCCTTTTACTGACAAATATGTGGAAGCCTGGGGTGCACAATTAATCATTTATCATAATCAGATCATTCATATAATATCTAATGTTTTTATTATATCGTTCATTATAGATTATTAGTATGTTTTTTTCCAGATTTGCCCGTGGCGCATGTAAAAAATAGACCAGATACCAAAACTATTACTGTAGATTGTGATCCAGTGTCAGCAGGATGTGCTTCTCCCTTATTTCTGTGGTAATGTTAAATAGATTTGGACAGATAGGTGGGATGCTGACTTATTTTTAAGATGACATGAATAATTGTTAGCCAGATCAAGGGAAAGATTTTTTTGTATATGTTGTGTCTGTGTGGCTATGTGCTGCCCTGAACTAACTTTTGGTGGTGTTTATTTGAGTATACATGACATCCGGCATCCCATCGTGAATATATCCTTCCATCGTCCACTGTAGTCCTTACTTTCTGCTTTTTGAAGCTATGTTGTGTGATGCCCAGGGATGTCACACCGTGTCCTAAATGGACAAGTTGCGAGCGTCAGCGACTAAATCTGTTTGATTACATTAATTCCTATTTGACTTTGCTAACCGGCTGCCAGAGACAGCGGATGCTGCACCCCGTTTCTACTTAATTCCTGTCAAACGATGTTTGAATTCATGTTTACTGAATTGTTTTTATCGAGGAAGTATATTCCAGCTTGTGCTGCTAATACAGCTGGACTAATGAAGTTTAATAGCAAAAAATGATCAACACAAACATAAACCACCATATTTTTAACAGGCACATTTTCTGTTTTCATTTTTTAAAGATTATGTTTTTTGATTTACTTCTTTTATTATTTACAGGAGAGCACTGGCGTGAAAGGGGGAGAGAGAGGGCGAACACATGCAGCAAAGGAGCCGATCCTTCGGCCACCGCGGCGAGGACACAGTCTCCACACACTGGGCGCCCGCTCCACCAGGTAAGCTAACAGGCGCCTCCTGAACAGACACATTAAAAATACTTGTGTTTCATAACATAAAATAGTTACCACAAACTACCTCAGTCCAGCACTGGGCATTATGGGAATGTGGGCATCGCTGAATGCAAATGTTGCTGAATGTAATTTGATATATTGTGTGGGATCCTAAAAAGCTGGCTTGTATTATAAAGTGGAAATTGTGGTATGATGTGGTGTGGAAACTACAGCAGTGATATCTGTAAGCTTCTCATGATAGTATTGTTGTGAATTTGAATAATGTGGAAGTACTGTAAGTTCCCACGTATCTTTTCAGTGGTTATGTGTTTGAGTGCACAGCTGATAGCTAAGTGGTTTGTTTACATGAGCTGACTGGTTGATTTTAACGGATGCAGAGTAGACGGAAAGCGTGCGATATAGTGTGATGCGTTGAGATACTCTGAGGCTTGCAGTTAGGACACAGCGTTTTACACTCTGCAGCACATTGCTTAACAGAAGCTGTGTTGCCAAGTTTCTTTTTGTCAGGCTTGTCTGACCTAGCAACAATAAATATTAACGGTGGGTGACGATGATGATTTTTAAAATGCAAATCTAGATTTTCTCCTCTACTGCTCCCTTTGGGCTTCCGTAGTCACAGTGGCCTGCGCCTTCCCCTCCTAGAGATACACACACACACACACACGGCAAACTGACAACAAGCATGAATGACAATGAGTATGTTCCCAAAAACGCACAGTCTCATCAGTCGAAATGTTTCGGTTTTGCGGCGTCAGATCTTGAACAAACCACAGTCCGCTGCAAAGTTTGTTTAAAGGTCTCACTCCAAGATGCATAAGACTGCGTCAGCCCACAAACACCGGGAGAAAGCTGTCGACACTAGTGGAATTATCTTCCCATTGTGTCCCGTGTGACTAGAAAGCGACCTGCTGCAAAGCCATTACTGATGCCGCCACGCTGCAGATCACTAAAAATATCACAGAAATGAATTCATGTAATTATGTTTTGTGAAATAACTGCAGCCTTCAGTGCAAATGTAAATAACTCCTGCTCCCCTGAAGCTACATAGTGCACTTTTAAACACAAATGTGCAGCTTGCACTTAAACCCCAAAAGGCCTTTAATGTTTATTGCTAAAATAAAAAGCAAAACTTGTTTTGAGTAATTTGTTTGTAATTAGTAGTTATTAAAAAGGAAAATCGGTTAAAATCATAAATTGGGTTTGGTGTGAAAAAAACAGGGATTTTATTGTTAGGCCATGTCGCTCAGCCCTACTGGCAATATGTTGCATACTTAGCTCCAGTGCCACCAGCAAGAGTAAAAAACAGCGTTTATATTAATGCATCAGTAATACAACATTTCAAAAGGTTAGATGTTTCATAATCTACATGTGTTGACATTGTTCAGGACTTTCACTTTGTAAGTATTTTTTTTGTTGTGATGACTCTTCCTGTAACGCTTTTGAGTCTGTTAGTCAGAGGGACGCTGTGTTTTACTTCCTGGTTGGTCCCTCAGAACGGCGGTACTTAACCTCTGAGGACCTTTTGCTTATCCAGGCTGGGGTCAGAGGTCAACCATGGTCCTAGGCCCTGTTTGTATTCATCACAAAGAAGGACTTGGTGTTTGTCTGTCTCAAAGTAGAAACTCGTTTGTAACTTTTGTCAACAGCATACAGTCAAAAATATGGAAACAAATCAACACAAATGAGCCCAACGTTTTATTTTCACAACAAAATTTATTAGAAGAATAGTGGTTTTGAAAAGAAGGTTCTAGCATCCAGTGAATACTACCTTACACAACATTACAGCTGAAATGTGTGGCAAAAATGGCAATTTTCTTTTTTACCAAATTGAATATAACATAACCAGTAAAATATTTTACACATGCACAAAGACAGATCTAATCAGCGTCGCTTGACGTTCAATGCAAAACCAAGTTTAAAAAAAAAAAGAGTACGAAATCAAATCATCTTTCATCTTTTTGTCAAAAAAATCACAGACATTATGAGACAATTTATTATTTATCAGCCCAATCAGAAAATCAGATTTAGCATTCAAAACAGGGAGAGAAAACGAGAAAAATAAAATAGTGCAGTCAATCAAACTAAAACCAATTATTGTGATCCTTGTTAAGTGCTCATTTACAGACATCGATAATATAAGCCTAGAAGAATAAAAGTCCAACTCACAAGGTACAAAATAAGAACGAAAACAAAAAAATTATTGTACATAAATAAAACTACAATATGAGAAAAATATTTTTTAAATTATACAATTTTTTTGTCAAACTGTAAACAGTAGATATTGAAAAAATGAGGTCCATTGGGGTATTTGGAGAACCTGTGTGTAAGTGTGTAGGTGTATGTGTGTTTGTGTGTGTTTGTGAGAGGTACAGTCCAAGTGGGACCAAATCGTGAAAGGGGGCTTGGGCGTCCTGAGCATTGGCACAGCGCCCCCCTAGGGCCCGCTGGACTTAAGGAATGAGGTATATCGTCAAACCCAAAAACAAAATCTCAGCCGAAAAGAGGAAAAAGCCCAGCAGGCCCTGCAGCGGGGCGTCCAGCCACCCGTTAAGAACCGAGGTGAGATTACGAAACGTTAGAAACCTCAGCAGGACAAAAATCAAGACAGAAGAAGAGGTTTGTTGTTCCACTCAAACTAGAGTCCAAACCCCTGGACAACACCTCCTGCGTCTACCCAAATATCTCCAACCCAATCAGAGCTATGTCTATCACAACAAAATCAGGTTACTACCAAAACCAACATCAGGAATGTAAAAAGTAAGAGTTCTTACAACATGAAATACAACTTTTTTTTGTCTTTACACAGTTCTCACTAAAATGATTGTTGTAAGAGGTACAAAATTTAGGCAAAATACACTCCTGTCAACCCGACCAGGCCAATAAATGACTGCTTTTGCATGACTAGTTCTTGGTGAAATACAGACTCTAAAGTTAGGAGACTTCCAAAATCAACCAAGCTGTGTGCGGCAACACAGACACTTAGCAACAAACAGCAGAGGCTTCAACCAACCACAGCACAGAAACAATGAGAACAATTTTACTGACAACTGCAAAGCAGATCTCGCTGCTCCAGTTCGACTCTCCCTGTTCCTTCACAGCTCTACAGTTCTGCCGGTTTGATCACACAACGTTCAGCTGAGCTCCGGCATTTTCCCAGTTTCCGTTGCGTTTAGAGAGGCTTACTAAGTTTTCCCTGAAGCGTAAGAAGAACTCAAGGCAGATCTGTCACATTCCTCCGTGTTGTGTGTAACTCCATTAGCGACAGAGTGAAAAAACTTAGCACTTAATACCTGAACATAAACCAACGTAGTGTATGAAGGACCGTGGAGGCTTAAAATACTATTTAAAAACCATACCACTGTTTTGTGCACTTGTATGAAATGTTTCTTTTTAAGAGGTTAGCTTGGTGTAGGTCATTGTTACGTTGGTGCTTTGTAGCCACACAATACCAGGTGCATGCATCGATGCTCGGCACAGAATAAAAGCCATGGCACCCGACACGAGTCAGAGAGAGAACCGAGTGCTAACAGAGACTCAGCAGTCCTGAACTGAGAAGAAGATTGACATTCATAAGATACTAAAAATACCCAGAGATCGAAAAATAGCGACAGCTAAAGGATAGAAAGAACAAACAAACAAAAACTCTGTGGGTGAGAAAAACTGCGTCTGATCGTTTTAAGATTTTGGTGGTAATTTTTTATTTTATTTTTTTATAGGAACAGGCTAATAAAATAAACTGTAGTCGAGGTTGATCACTGCTAGGACTCGGTGTAGATTAAGTACCTGAATAAGAGTGAGAGCAGTGTTGTCGAGGGTCCCTGAGGGTGTGAGGGTAATGTAATTTGGGGCTGCGAGGCGCCCAAAGAGAGGCGTCGTTTCCTACAGACAGCCGAGATACGTTCAGAGATGCAATTATTCAAACTTGTACACTGTTCCATTGAGTTACTATAAGAGCACAGGTAGATTAATGTTCTTAAAAACAGTTCTGAGGCTAGAATATGGTTGAATAAAAAAAAAAAAAAATGCGTAAAACCCAAAAGAGCAAGCTTTTTCACATTATGTCTTACACAGCCACACAGATTCATACTCATACATACTTTTATTTAACTTTACACAAGGAAAAACTGATTGAAAAAGAGCTTTAGCCAAAAACCACTACGAAAGCTGTTGCAGTGACAAACAAACACCTTAGGTGCTCCTTCTTCTCAGGAAAGGGATTTTTTTTTCTTAGGGGCAATATTTAATATTCAAAACATCAGAATCTGTCCTGTGGACAACATCCAAAAAAGCGCTTTTGGATTAACCAGCCTCTTCAAACAAAAGGACTGATACAGGGGTATGTACACCAGCATGCAAAAATATCGAGAGGGTCAACGTTCACCAAACCGTCCGTCGCTCCCGGCAAAGCTTGAGGGAGATGCGTGCTAGTCGGGTTCTGTAGGGAACCTGAACAGGATCATCACCCCCTCCTCCACTTCCTTCATTTAAAACAGTCTTTACTTTTCTAGACATAAAAACACACAAACCGTTGCTTCTCAGTGCCTTCAATATACAGTTCCACCTCACCTGTGAAAAAGACAGGCAAGGGTTGATGGGTAAAGCAGTTCTATATACAACTGTCCTGAAGACCCCCGCCCCAACCATTTAACCCCCCGCCCCCCCAAATGTGACTATCGCGTCCAAGTCATCTTCATAAATATACTGTCTTTACAGTGTCTGCTTTAGAAAAAAGCCCTCCGCCTGCCTCTCCTCCCCCATTTTCACAGGCTCGAAAAAAGACTACAACTACACTAGATCCTAAATCCACTAGTTCTCCTTCTGTTAACAAAAAAACTCAAGTCGCCCTGCCCCTTTATCCTATGCTACATCATGGGGAAATAACAAGCAAGAACAGAGTAAGAAAACGAACACCAGAAGCAACAGAGTGGGAGTGATTTTACCTAACATACTGCACTGGACTTCTGTATTGTTTCCCTGAATCATTAATGGAAAAGGCTCATCCTCTTCCTTTTCAAGATAAAAGTATATGACATTAGAGATTTGTATATACATATGCATTTGTGTTTGTGTCTGTGTTGGGCTTGTATAGGTATATCTATGTGCACATATAGAGTATTTCTTATTCTTAAATATGTATAGTTAAATTAGAGGTTAGTTGTGTTTGCCTTTTTTTACATTCAGTTTTTAACAACGATCAAGAGTAGATAAGTAGATAAAGAGGTATGGAAAAGGAACAACGAAGGGACTTTGTGGTTTCAAGTGCTCCACATATTGGCCTTCGTCTTTCAGCAAACCCACTTTTATGATCAAGACGGGAGGATTTTTTTTGTTTTTTGTTTTGATTTAGCCTCATGTTTTGAAGAGCATCTTTCCTTCCGAGCTGTTTGGAAATTGCATCGACTTGTCTTGAAAACAACCGTCTTTAAATTGAGGGACGCAAAGTGGGCCGTGGAAGAGTCGAGACCGGGAAACGCTCACAAATCAAAAGACGGAACAAATATGAGGATGTGAAACCAAAGCGGTATAAAAAGCTATGGAACCTCCACTGGGTGCTACGTACGCACTGCATGGCAAAAGAAGCAAGAGGGGAAACATAGACAAAGGACAGGAGATGAAAAGTGCCCGGGAGATGAGTGTTGATGGTCAGGATCTGACAATATGTGGAGGTTGTCAAGGTTACATGGATTTCTTTTCTGAGGTATTGTGTTGTAAATTTTTTTTTTCTTCTTCTTTACATTTTTGCACACCAAGAAACACCAAGATGGAAAACATTATCAAAGACTGAAAGAAAGAACAAACACTCAGCGTCACTTTCCCAAACTCATATTCAGTCAAACCGCTCGTTCTCATGTTTTTTTTTTTTTTTGTTTTTTGTTTTTTAAAATTTTTTGAGAGCAGCTTTCCTTAATTGTGACATTCGGGAAGGCAACAGTCCAAGTCTTGTAGGTTAGATCTCCAGAGGACCAACGAGGTGGATCGTTAAGTGAGCTCTGCATGAGCCTTCCCTTGCTAAGAGTTAATCATATTTACAATCCTTGCTGTTTTATAAAGCACTGAAAAAAGTATTTGGCTGAAAATAATGTACAGAATCAGTCAAAAGTAATAAAAAAGGCTTTTCAAAGACCCTTTTAAGTGATGTTCTGGCTTTCACGAGTCAACGTCTGCCAGATGAGTTTGAGCTGTTCCATGAAAGAGTTTCTGAATAGTTTTGTTTTGGCAGTGGGAATCATCTGCATGACATTTAATCTCCTGTACTGCCAAACTTCCTGACTGAGGACTGAACTCCGATATCCGCTTATCGAGTTCCGGTCTGTCTTACCTCGCTATCGATCGTGCTCATAAGCCAGTGTTGCTCCTCAGCTAGGCTATAAATACACCAGCTGGTGTGGTTATTCGCATGTAGTGTAGACCTCACAACTGATAGGTAACAGAGAAGGTACATGGTCGTCAGAGACACCAAATTTCCAATGTAGAAGACGTCATAACTCAAAAGACCGCGAAAAGAAGCTACAAGAGGATCACAGCAATGCACTGGCAATTTCAACAAAACACAGCCCCGATCATTAGATTTTTTTTTTCTTTTTTGTTTTTAAATACGGAACTAAAAGTCAAGCATGGGCCCGTTACCCTGAAACATCAAAACAAGAGATCAGAGACAGCATACAACAATAACGGCCAAACCTTTAAAATATTAAGTCTCTTTAGTTGAGAGAGTTCTTGAAATTTTAAACCAGGCTGAAACATTAACGACTGCCAAACGTATGTAGTATGTAAGTGTTTTTTTTTAAGAAATAGTTCTCAGTATTGCAGAGGATAATGACCCCCCCCCTTGTTGCTGAAAGAACCACAAGCCCTGTCTTTAAAAATCTAAATCTGCAAGTTCCCCATCAAAAGGGAACGTGGCAAAGCCTCTGTGAAAAGATAAAGACAGAAAACGAAAAGGGAAGACTGTGCTCAGAGAGTTGTGTATACAATCCCAAGAGCCGGCAGTGAGGTTTATAAAAGGCCTGATTAGAGGTGAAGGACCTGGGGCTGCCCGGGAACACCCCATCTCTCCTGGGATAAACGAGGGCCTGTCAGCCCCAAGGTGCTCACGCTCCACTGCCCAAGGATGCCGCGAGGATGACAAATAGTGAGGGCGCAAAGGTGAAGGGGAAGGAAGGGGTTTATGACTTTTCATCAAAGAAAGTGACAATAAAATCAAACAGCGTTTACAGGGGTGTGGAAGGAGATGTGCGGCCCTACCCAGCGGTGCAGCAGCATCACGGCGCTCCTTCAGAAAACTTCACACTTTTGAGTGACAAGACAATCAAGAAGTGACACATTTTTGAGAGGAAAAACAACGAGAGCAGATCGCATTAGTCGCTAACAATCAGAGGACACTGTGTTTGAGGACCGCCAGTGGGAGGCCCGACAAATCAGACCACGAACTTTTGCAGCATTTCATCCGATCTCATTCGAAACAGCCGACCTGACCTCAAAAGTCTACCTAGAAATGCTGTGAAACGTACTTCAACAATGGACTTTGACTGTCGGCACCTGAAAAGATCCCTACAGGCAAGTCCGTGTGACAGACTGAGGTAGCAGAAAGAAATAACATCTCAGAGAAAAGCAAGGAGAAGGACAAATACACTCTGAGATGCTCTCACATGGATACAAATGAGAGCAGGACAAAGAAAGAGTCTTGCTGGAAGTATAACAAAGAGAGAGGACATGAGAAGTGGATGCCTTACATGCTGTGGTAAATATTTGCTCGCCAGTGTTGGACAAAGATTTAGTATAATCATCTGTCAATAGTGTTTCCTTTGAGGTGCCAGACAAAGCCTGAAGATTCAACATCAGAAGCAGCATCTACACATTATCACTGGTATTTTTTTTGCATCGGTTCTGCTAAATCTGCAAACCAGAACCTCCAAGCTCGCGTGCGACTGCAGAAGCATCAGTAGAGCTGGATTTGAGCTCAGAGCAACAGAGACCAGCTGGTCCATGTAGGTGGCTCTAAAGGACCAGACACACCTCCACATGGGAACAATGCTGCAAGATTGTCATGGCAACACACTAGGGCACCTCATGAAATGTACTCTATCACAGAGCATCACGTAGCATTTTGACCAGATTTCCTTCGCGTCGACGTATCTCAACTTAGAAATTTTTGCACATCAGTTCTGATATTTTGTCCATAATGGTCCCCTTTTGTCTCGATGTGAAGTTTGAAACCAAACGTGTCTCCTTTTAATCGCGATGTGCCGAAGTAACGTCGGTTCAAGAAGTGAATTCCAGCATCGTTCCATTAAAAGCCTGTTGTTTAACTGTGGCGTGGGGGCGGGGATGGCGACCTTCAGCGGCCTTTATTCTGCTGTACTTCACTTAGATTTCATCCTCGCACTCCCATCCACCTCCTCAGACTGCCATGTCTATCTGACTGCCATCTGTAAGGAGGCTTTCTGCCGAGGCGGAGGGGTGAGACGCACGCCAGCACCGCGGGCTCGTCAGAGGCGAGAACAGCCAGTGTGAGAAAATTTCTGCGGCGAGCCTTTCACACAGCAACATAATCACCGAGTAGAGGGGGGGCTGGGAATTTAAGCTGACAAATTTGACCTGAATCTCACGTGACATTTTTGCCTCGACAGGAGAATGTTTTTCTTGAAGCAACCGCTCCGTGATTTCACTCGGGTGGTTATATTATACGTGATTAAGAAACCAACCCTTAACGATTAGATTTCAGATTGTGATTAGAGTCTTTAAAGGCACTCTCAATTCCGCTGATTGAAGAACAACAAATATATATAATCAGTTATTCCTGGCGGCACCATCAAGTTGAATGCGAGTAAGAAGTGAAGTGTAGCAAAGTAATGACCGAGGTTTAGGAATTTTGAAATAAGCAGCTCTGAAAAATGTAAAGTAGTTAATACAGGCTGCATTTAAAACACATTCAGCCCCATAAAATATTCAAAATCTGTCTGTAAATGTGTTGATTTTCTCAATTTCAAAACACATAGAGGTGAAAACACCTATATTAAGGTGTAGTTATCAAAATCCGGATCTCATTTACAGACAAACCATGACCTTCTATCGTAAAGAGTTTTATCTTTGAGGTCAAACATTTTGCGCTTTGGGTTGGGTTTGCATTTTATCCAAATTTCTTGTTTAGCAAATTATAAGAGAGGGGAGTGAAGGTGTCTGTTGTGTTGATTGCCGCAGATAAGCATCTTTCCAGAGGCGTGTCTGGCCTTTAAGATCTGTACTCGGCTCCGCTTTCGAAGCCAGACTGCCACTGAGCGACTACTTGTCACATCCTCACAAACGCTTTGACATTTACAACACTTGGCATCGCACTCCAAAAGAGATGCACATTTGAACAGATCTGTTAGCGCCGCTTTGACAAATGTCTGGGGGAAAAACAACAGCATGGCAAAGCTTCTGACACACGAGGCAAATTGTAACTGTCAGTGGATGTGCTGATTATCATCTTTAAAACTGCACTCAAGAGAAAGATGGATCTTGTGTTATAGAGAAACCGTCTTCTTATACACGCAGTTAAAAGAAAAATCCACCCAAAAACATCAGACAGGGATTTAAGCCTTGGACTGGGAATATGACCCAAAGTACATAGCTATTGCTAATTCCTGCATTTATTTTGTATCTTATAATGTTGTTTGTGTCTTTATGTAAATAATTTGATTTCTGAAACAACAGCAACCTTGTTATTTCAGCATGCAGTTTAGCCACATGACACAACGTGGGCGCAACGCGCTCTTAAACTGGAAGATCTTCTCTTCTTTTTATCCTGTGTTTGAGATAAAGTGTTTAATTTCACTCTTTAAACTACAAAATAAAGAAAGTATGCTTTTTAAATCAGACTCTTTGAAAGATAAATTAAACAATGTACTCTCAAAAGGACACAGCTGCCTTTAAGCAGGGTTCCAGCAAATCCTTCAAAAGTCTTAAAAGGCATTCAATTAGTAACTCTTAAATACGGCTTTCATTTGTATTAAAATGTTGCAAGTCAGTATATCAAATCTGCTTATACATGGGGAAAATGATTTTATGACATTGCATTGTAAAATCTAAAACGAATTGTTTGTTTTTTTTTTAAAAAAAGCCGCATTGACGTCACCAAATGTCGTGCTTCAGTCAATAACAATAGAAATTGCCCATAAGCATAATTAATTAATGAAATGTTAGTTCTTATTTTGTAAAATCTGTCTTTATTCCGAGTGGCATTTAAGAAGGTCTAAAACAAAAAAAAACAATCCTACTTGCCTTAAGCTGTAGGAGCCCCGTTTAAACGAAACTGTGTTTTTACACCTCTAAATTTAAATTCTTGCATTGATTGTAAAAGTAGTTACAGTATAATTAAAGTCAAAGGTTTGTGCTTTTGATCTCTAGCTGAAAAACTCAGATGCCTGTGATTGCATATGTCACTCATAATAAATATGTAAAAAGAGAACGTTAATTTACACCAAAATATCTGCAGGAATGCACACAACATCACTGAGTGGTCACACAGAAAGGAACAACTGAATGGAGGATTTTTCCTTTAACGGGAACAATAATAGGTTGATTTTGAAAAAAAAAGGCAAGCAGTGTATGTTGAAAGCAACAAACAAAACAAAGTGATTTTCACAGAGGCAGTGCCTGCAGTGTCCCAGTGTGCCAGATCAAAATCAGCCAGCAGGGCTGATGTTCTGCAGGCTGTGGACAAAACACACCCACCTGCTTCTAAAAGAGAAACAGCAGACTCCCAGCTTCATAATTATACATATAACCCGCCCACACAAAGTGTGGCTACCTGATGAGGAGGGAGAGTGTGTTGCTGTAGGTGCGTCATGCCTCTATATCTGTGTGTGTGTGTGTGTGTGTGTGTGTGCGTCTGCTCTTCCATGGCTGTATGTGCTAGAGAGAATACAGCGTTGTATTCACAGAAACCTGGCTTCTGACTTTTAAAGAATTTGTCTTTTCTCTCTTTTTTTTATAAGAAAACAAAGAAAGGAACAGAAGATGCAGTCAGAATAACAGCACGAAGGACAACAAAAAACAACAATTATTCAAAACTGCTTCCGTCAGTTACATCTAAAAATCTGGAAACGAGCCGTACTAAAAATCCTGATTCTTCTTAGTGTGTGTGTGTGTGTGTTTCTAATGTACAATCAGCTGCTTTGAAGTGGTCGGACCTGAGGTATAAATGACAACCAGATATGCAGCGTGACAGAGAAAGAAACAGAAGAAACCTCTCGGCAGAGAGGAGCATGGCAATCATATACATTATGGGTCTTTCTTTCCTGGTAGCCCGCGGCACCACACACCATCCTGAAACAAAATGGCACGTCATGTGGCGTCTACTAAGTGAGGTTACAGTAGTTGATGTTCGACATTTTTTTTCTTCTTTTCTCACATTTTTGACAGTCTTTCACTCAAAGAAGAAAAAAATCAAATAAAATAAAAACCAACCTGAAAGCAAAATAGAAATCGATTGGTTTACCTGAAGATGCAAAAACAGTAAAATAAATACATATATATTCATAAGTATATAGCTTTTTTCATCATATAAAGGTACATTTTCCTAGATGTGTGGTGTTTTTTTTGGAATGCAATGTAAAAGATTTTGGATACTATTTTTCTTTTACAAGACAGCAGATAAAGGAAGGTTAACATGTCCACCTGTCCCCCAATCTCCCCTCTGGGTCTCTGATTTCTCTGAGTGTGAAAAATAAAAACAAAAGCATAAAAAAAATTAAAAGGAAATACCACGATCAAGTTTCAACCTCGAGTTATGTTACACCTAAAACACACACAATAAACTAAAAAAAAAACCCCTCAGTGAACAAAAACTTCTTGTTCTTTCTCAGACCAGGGTGGGACCAACTTGACTTATCGCCTCCAGGGTGAAACCAGACAACTGAATCCAAAAAATGTTTTGACTTCTAGAGGAAGAAATGAGAGGTTTGCTGCCTTCCCATTACCAACCCCATGCAGTGCTAAGAAAAGGAATAGCTGAATAGTCCCTGTGGGTCTTTTTTTCTCAATCTGTAGCTCATTATATACTTCTACAAGGTTTTGTTGTTGCGAAAAAATACCTGAAAAGAGGTAGGGTGGCAAATATTGGTCAGTCAGACACTTGAAGCGTCTCCCTCCTCCCTTTGCGAGAGGGAGGCGAAACAAAGAAAAGAAAAACGAACAGATAATAAAAGAAAAGAAAGCGGAGGATACTGTATTTCCCAGAGTATCGGCTATCCCTTCGCCAGGCTCCCAGGTAAGGTATACATAAAAGTACGAGGCACAGAAAGGAGTCATTATTCTGAGATTGAGGTATAGCACTTAGTCTCTGCTGACCAAGCTGACATATGGTTTATATATATTTATACAAGGGCTGCACGATTTTTGATTAAATAGGAACCACGATTGTTTTGTAAGAATTGAAATCACAATTCTTCTGTTTTCTTCTGTAACCGAAACAAATTATTGCTATTTGCACTATTGCATTTCTTCGCTGTAAAAGTGTCCTACAAAGAAACAAAGCAAGCATATGGACTTTACAACATTTAGAAATGTATTAATGGATTTGGGGAGTCGTCCCCCATCACTACTGCGGATGACGCCCAAAAAGCTTAAAGACAAAACTTGCTATAGTTAATTATTTTGTTATTTACACATATCACAGCCTTCTTCTGAACATTTAATTCTTCTGGCAATGTCTGACCCGTAAAATTAATATTTATTTACAAATTTAAAAAATTACGTTAAATACTTCACTAATTGTTTTCCTGCCGAATTTTTAGTTCTCTATGCTCTAGCAAACCTGAACAACCTGCTGCTCTAAACCTGATCCAGCATTTAGGGCTGCTGAGCTGCATCAGGTGTGTTCAAAACAACCACCATTAATATAACTTAATACAATTTTAGGGTCATTGACTTATTTTCCACTGCTCGGGGCCAGTAAACTGATGACAGTGACCGAGGTGCTCAGGAGCTGATAGGACCGCCGCAAAAATTCACAGCGTATAGAAAATTAATTTAAAACAAAGGCTTAGCACTTAAGCAACAATCTGCTTAAACGTGAACTATTTGGCACTCAATTAGTGTGAATATTTTATCGATGCTTATCATGCATTTAACAACCAGCTCTGATCCGCCATGCCAAGTGGATGACTTGTAGATGAGTCACAGTCATTGGCGAAATTGTGTAATGTTCCTGCTTTTTGAATATAGGACTAATTTTCACACCATTTTGCCAGCGCATACAGCGATCGGTCTACTTTTGGTCTACTTGCTAGTTGATACAAGTCTAGCTAAATCGATAGCTAACAGTCCAGTTCTGTGCTCTGGTTCATACAGATGCTCTCCACATTGTTTTTACTTTCACACGGCTTCAGCACTGAGCAGAAATGCTGCGCCTAAGCCGTGCAATCGCGTAGAACTAACATACATTTACAATAATGCTCACAAATGTTAGAGAAGCTGCAAACAAAGCTTATGTGCGCCTCCCTCATGTTCGAGACTGGACACTCTTTGACTGCACAGAAAGCTGTGTGGCTAACATGTTTGGCTGAGGTTAAGGAAAGTCGTAGGTCAAGGAAGAGTCTGTTGATTTGTGTGTGCCGCAGCAAGGACGCATTCTGAGCGCTCACTTTAAATATGCAGCCCCACGAAGCAGGTAAAGCAGAATTCTGAAGTAAGATTGCCTGAATCGAGATCTTTTAACCATTAATCGTGCAGCCGTAGTATATACGTCTAGTACAGGTAGTTAAGTCTGCGCCATTTTCCGACTGACAAATATTGCTGCCCAACCCATTGGCTCGATCCTGAGACATTTACAGTACTGAAGGCTACTGTCGCACGCCCGCGTCAGAAAACGACTGTGTTTCCAATGCAAGCAGCGTAAAGTGAAACTAAAAGCAAAAAAAAGAGAATAAAAACAACAGTCTGTCAAAAGCGAACAGTGACATCTTTTTTGCAGATGACTGTTCTGATTTTGTTAAGTTTGAGATATTCATTTCAGTTTACTACATTCATGTTGTGAGTTTTTGTCAATATATATGTATATAAATAGATATATACTTTCTCTTAAGTATATAATATAGTATGAGGTTTCTTTGAAAACAGCAGTGAGACTCAGTAGCAAGAAGGAGGACTTTTTCGGACAGGGGGAGCCGTTAACCACGTGACTAAAAACAAGAAAAATCAAATAAAAATGAAATAAATATACTTTAAATGGCATGCACCTCAGTAGATAAGAGCAGGCTGAAAATGGGACTTTAAAAAAAAAAGGTTTAATTGTTAAAATTTTTAAAAAGGTTGTGCAAATTTAGAGCAGAAGCCAAATGTGGGGAAAAAATTAAGGAAGAGATTCTTTTCTGTAAAGATTAAGGAATTAAAGTGAGTTGTACACAGATAGTTTGGCCCTCGAGGAATTTCCCCTCTCAGGGGAATTCGGTCTAAGTGCTGTTGGAGTTAATTCATGCAAACCTGTACATCAAGTGCCAATTACACTATTTTTACATGTATATTTTCTTTTTGTTTAGCACAAATCCATGCTTTACATGCATTACATGAACAGGCTTTTTGTTCTTTTTTTTTTGGAGGGGAGGGAGCACAGAGTTGTAGTCACAGCTGGTTAAGTGAGCAACTACAACACCTTTTATCAGAGGCGTGTTCATAACAAGTGCTTTACTATCAACACTGGAGTTTGATCCTGTTTTAACTATCAGATCAGTGCATTGTCCTTCGCTGGGTCCAACAACGCTCACAACAACCTTTTAGACACTTCAAATGCTCAGCATTGTCAAAGTGTTGGACGCATTTCATGCATGTTGACTCCTGGAAATATTGTTTTTCCTGGGATCTTTTCTACTTCTCCCATTGGCCATGCATAGATGCCAATCAAGCCAAGGAAGCTACAAAGCTAATGTGGATAACCAATTACCACATAGGGGAAAATTAAGATTGTTTGGTAGTAAATTATTCTAATTCTTATTAGATTGTGATTAATTTATAAATAGTATGAGTTTTAGTTTGTGTTGAAATCCTCAACATAACATATTCAATTGGCCTGACCCCCAAAATCAGCCCAAAAAAAGTGGTGCATGCCATTTTTAAGAGAATAATCAAAGAAAAAAAATCAAATAAATAAAGTGTACAATACATTTCAAAAGGAGTGAATCATCATCATTTCATCGAAACAGAGAGGTACAATTCTCATGTTAAAAATCCCACAGACTGGGTGAGCACCAGGCAGTGTTAGGAGCGTAGAGCAACATTTAACACATAGCACAAAAACATGACGACCAAAAAAAGCTTTTGTCATCTCCTTCAATCTTTTCCAGATGGAAAAGATTCCAAAAGAGCATTTTTTTTCCTATCCACCTGTGTCCTCTGAGGGATATTCTTTCCCCACATGGTAAAACGTGATGATAGTTTTTCTGTCCCTGGTGCTTCAGCGGCGAGGGTAGGGAAAACAACGAGACGACACTACACAAAACTCAACTTGTTCAAGCTGTCGACCATTTTTTTTCCTTTTTTTTTCTTTTTAAATCATGGAGGTAATCGAGAGGAAAAAAAAGAGTAGTTTGGGTCCAAGCTGCAGCTTTCTGAAAGTCTTCACACACTAAAGCTTTTTTCTTCCGTGTCTCTGCCCTCCTGATCGCTCTTTGCTCCATATCCCCCAGAGAAGAGCTACACTACGTGCATAACCTCAAAACAGCTTTCTTTCTTGTGTTTTTCGCTTTCTTTTGAAAAGTGCTATCTTAGAAGTTTAGCGCCATAAGTTCGATCCCAAAACCCAACGTCAGTGTTTGCTGTCCTTTAGTCATGATTCAGTAGCAGGTCTATCTGTTATGGCACTGCCATATTGACTCACGTGGCCCCTCCCGCAGACAAAGCATGAGTGGGAGGCGTGTCTTGTCCTCCTGTCTGTCTACTATAGGTCCAACAGGAAATGACCATATTTGAAACCCACATCATCTGTCTCAGTTACCCTGAGTTAAAAATGAGGAAAAAAAGAAATCATCCAGAATCACGGATTGGCTTTTACATCATCAGTCATAATAATTTATAATATATTAAATCTGCTTTTCCCTCGCTTCTATCAACTACCCCTCCCCACTGCATATTGCCCACCCACCATCCCAAAATGAACACCCCTCTATAAATGCACATTGTTGTAGTAAAACTGCCGATAAAACTGTCTGAGGTTTGAGGGAGAAGAATTTCTTTTAAAACTCGTAAGCTAAGCCGCTTCTGCTTAGTTTGATTAGAAAAAGGAAACAAAAAAAAAAGTCAGTAATGTGTTGTGTTGTTAGCTATCTTAAACTCATTAGCTTAGGCTAGCTAAAGCCTTGTATAGAAGCTAGGGAATCAACTGGATAGCAGCAGGGTTTCACGTTCTGATCCTAAAAGGCCTTCATCCAGTAAAGGGAATGAATGGGATGAGCTCACTTCGGTTAATGTTTGGAGGACAACCAGAAAGCGGCTTCAAAAGCTTTCCAGGATCAGCAGTGAGACACTGATGGAGGTCCATGAGGTAGCATTACGCCATAAAAACAGCTGATCCATAATCAGATTACCCCTCAACTTGTCTCTTGGCAAAAAAAAGAGGTTTTTAGAGCTTCCTGGCATCTGATTATGGGTCAGCGTATGCAGGCGATGTGCACCTCTGACCCGTTACTAGGTTGCGACTGGGCTTCAGAGACAGACCATAATAAGTGCATGATGCAAGGGCAACAATGCCGAGGTAACCTGGTCTGTAAGCGCCAGACCCAAAGTGTAGTGCAAAAGAAAGCAAAACAAATCAAATGAAAAAGATAAAGATAGAGGAAAAGAAGTCGATTATAGAAGTCAGTAGTGTCCACGAAACTCACAAACATGCATCCCTGAATGACTTTTGTGTGTCTTTTCTCATTCAAAAAGGACGGGTTAATGTTGCTTTTGTCCGCACAGAGATTAGCAGAATATCTTAAGGAGGAAAGAAAAGGTTTGCAGTTAAAGCGTCATGGCTACCTGGCAATAAGAGGATGGGTTTTGATTTAGAACCCTGGTGAGGGATATCAATGGTATGATTAAACCTTACAGTTGGCTTCAAATATAATAGAAAGTTCACTTACCAATTTTTCGGCTAGTACTCCATGAGAGAGGGGAGCAGTAAAGGGACTAATTTGTCAGTTTTTTTGTTAATTTTCAACCATCCCCTCATCCCCCCTCCCAAATTGGAATGGTCCAAAGCCCAAACTGCTTTTATAAGCAGCATTGGTTCAGTGTATCAAGTTCAGAAAAGAGGGAGGTTGGGTTTTTTGGGCTGGGGATTATCAGCATGCTTATGGAAATTTCATCAATTGTCATTTAACTAATGTCTTTAGCTGCATTTGTTAAGCCCCTGGATATAAAAGCTGAACAAATGCTTACACTGCGTCGCCAAAACAACGCTTGTTAGAAACCATCCGATTAGTTGTTTATCTCCAGTTTGTTTTAAGAATCCTCCTCATATTATCCCTGCGTTTGTGCTCACCCAGATACTGCAAAGTAAATTGGCACAAATAAAGCCCCGTCCGTTTTCAAATTACTTTTAGTCATTTGACTGAGGTTTACATGTGTAAGTCGTTTAGTCGATTGGTTTGAAATTGTCATCAATCTCTTCTTTTACAATGTCCTTGAGCTCAGCAGCTGCCAGCGGCGGGCCGTCGTCTCGTGGGGTTGCGGTGGGCGTGTTCTCCGACTCGGCAAGAGGAAAATCCTGACCTCCTGCTTCCATCTTCATCATCAGCTTGAGCTTCTTCTTTGGGGGGTTCTTCAGGGTTCCCATGCGCTCCTTGACCTTGTACTCCAGGGTGCTGTGTGGGATCCCGTACATGTTCTGGGCCTTGGAAACGCTCATCTTCCCGCTCATCACGACTGCTATGGCCTCTTCCAGAATCTCGCTGTTGTACTGGCGATAACGGCCCCTCTTCTTCCTCGGCTGCTTTGAGTTCGGGTCCCCTTCCACATCGGAGGTGGAGTACGCCGGCACAGAACTGGAGTGGTCCAAGTCGGCGCTCCAGTAGTCAGCCGCCCCGTCCAGCAGGCTTCCAAGGCTTCCTCCCCGGCGGTTCTGCTTGGGCAGGATGGCTCTCAGCTTCCGGCTCAGGGTGTTCTCCCCATGGCCAACACCCCCAACCCCCATGGCACCGTAGCCGTACAGCTCGGAGGCATGGGAGTCCCAGGAGAGATCCATACCTCGAACTTGTGGGATCTTGAGGTCGACAGGAGGTGAATGGCCCTGGTCCCTCTTGCCTTCATTGTGGTGGTGTTGGGCCTTGGAGACCTGATTGTGGTGGTGATGGTGGAGGGAACTTTTGTAGGAGAAGGCTCCGTGGTGGTTGTGGTGATGATTCTCCAGGAATGTAGGCAGGTCTTTGAGGTCACAGAGGGCCCCGCTCAGAGCTCCGCTGGCCTGCTTTAGCTTCATCAGGCTTTCGAGGTGCGCCTTGCTCCCCCAGAAAGAGGAAGAGCCCTTCTGGCCGAGTAAGGAGAAGGACTGCGCGTTATTGAGCAAGCCGGCTGACTCTAGATTAGCCAATGAAAGAGCAGCAGGCTGGCTCAGGAGGCGGTGCTTCTGGCTGAGGAGCTCTTCCTTGATGCGCAGCGAGCGGGCCATCGGGGGCTTGAAGGAGTTGGAGTTGACATAGTTCTCCCTCAGTCCGTCCTGCAAGCTTCTCTGCAGCAGGCCGTCCTCTTCCACATCTGGCAGGGTGCGTTCCACTTTGATAGAACGCCTGAATGGGGAAAATAAAAAAGGATAGTTTAGGAGCAGAGTCAGAGATCTTGTTTAATGATTTGAAGTCTGTAACCTGTCGCTAAGAATTTAGTTGTTAATCATTGGTTTTTCACCATTCTACATAGGAGAGAAAAAACAATCTAATTATTACGATCTGTCCAACCAAATCACAAAGTTTCACAAAAATACAAATAAAATACATTAAAAAAAAAAATTAACAGTAGTGTCTTTTGACAAAAACAACACTTTGAGATAAACCAGACCTCGCTGTCAACAGCTTTCTTTAACTATTTTTGTTCCTCAATAGAAATCTTTAAAAGTGAGGCCTGTTCTCTGTCCAGAGAAACTGGGCTAATTGTTTCTTGGAAGATATGCTGCTGTACTTGTAATTTTTCTTCTTAGTTTATGAGTAGTATAAATAAAATGATCTCCATTTCCCTAGATCAGAATGGTGGGAGAAACCTAAACAGTGGATTTCCTAAAACCTCTGCAAATATAACTGAAAACATTTGCATGATTACCACTCATACCCCTTTCCCACCAAAATCAGCGCGTGGTTGCGGCTCTTTCAAACACAGGTAAACCTCCTAAATATAGGCGATGGGCTGCATTCCCAGAGCAAGTGAACACAGCGCTGCAGTACAGTCTGCCTTTCTGTCATCTTTTGTGTGTGTGTGCGTGTGTGCATGTTGTTTTGTGTGACTGTGCAATGTCACGGACAGGTAACAGGTAAACAGGAGACAGCAGTAGGAACAGAGGTGTTTCAAAACTTTTTAGTGGTTTCTTTTCTTAATATTTCTCTTAATTATTCAGTCTCATCTTCAAACTTGGTGCAAACTAATTTGAAATAATGTGTGAGCACTGATTGGAGTTTTTTTAGTGATGGCACGCCATTGCATCTGCTGGATAAGGAACTGAAATTAGTACGTTATCCTGGGTGTTCAACGTCCATGCCAGCTGGAGACAGTGGCGATAAAAACCGTGTCTACTGCAGTCATTTCACCTTGGTGTTTATGCCAATCGTACGCATTGTCATTGCATTAAAAAGCCAGATGTTAGCGGGTTATTTTTTTTGGTGCATTGGGAATGAGGCTTCAGGGCAAACGGGCAAAATACAGTACTTTAAAACACTCTTGAATTGACTTTTGCTGAAGCATAATTCATTAGCTTGATTAAAAAAGACATTTGGCCTGTTTTTCTGAATTAACAAGATTACTATGTTCTTAATTCTTGACCAGTAAATTTTTTTTCTGAATTAATAAGATATTTTAGGGTCAACTTTAATTTGATTTCTTCTTAAACCGCATTTAAGAAAATTGACAAAATAAATCTACCGTCTTCCCTCTTTAGTTTATTTGCACATACAAAAGTTTAAGCACTGTGCAGGAGAGGTTAGAAGCCAAAAATGGCTCATGGAGAAACCTCCTTGATTTAATCACTATAATAATTCATAAAAAGGAAAACACAAAAACAAAGACTACATAATTGATCAAACTTAGCAGTAATACAAAGTTGATAAAAATGTACAAGTGACCAAAAATGAAGTGCATTACAAATGGTATGAGTCTTTTCAAATAAGAGTCCTTTTCAGATGTTTTTAAATAACGATAATGCAGATATCGACTATAGTGATGGAAATAGGTTGTTCCAGAGATGGTCCTCTGTATTTCTATGAATATTGATGAAGTGAAATCTGACAATACGGAAGATAAAAGTCTTTAGAGTGTCTTGTGGGATATGGGGGAACGTAATAATCTCATTAATTCAGAAAAACAGCCGTTTTTTCATAAGTGAATGCATTAAGCTTCTGTTAACTTTACCCCATTATCCAGTGAATAGATAGCTATAAATGTCTGCACAGACCTGATTGGTCTGGTCCTACAAATATCTAAAATGACTAGCACATCAGTCTCTTTCTATGCATGCTGAACATTAGGAAGCTTCAATTTGATAAAACCGTTGCAAACAAGTTGTTTTTCTCTGCCCTTCATTATTAAACATCAATTAGTTTTTTTTTTAGGTTTTTTTCGCTGTGACTCTGTAATTGCATTCAAACTAAGGTAGCACAAGGATGTTAGAGTCATTGCTTTATCTCTGAGCTCACAATTTAATGTCAACAAAACACCAAATACAGATATTAGCACAACTCTTGTTTGGAAAGTTTTCCTCTGAATTGGCATCCTGTTTTCAGTTTATGACCAACTTTGCTTGACAAGGCACTGTGTGTTTTTTACTGCCATGTGACGAGTATGTCAGTGTAGCATTGTGACAATTCAAAGATGTTGGAAAAAGGTTAGCAGACAGATGTAAAGCAAAGACATTTACAAAATGCAACAGCAGTGTCTGCTTAACTAATCAATAATGGAACTAGTAGAGAGATATGGCAGAGGCTGGGAAAAAAGGACACAAAACAAGAAGAAATCATCACACTTTCATCCGCCTTCAACCAAGACGCCAGAATAACTGCACAGATATGTTACATTATTATGGAGCAGATACACTGGAACTTTGTTTCAGCAATGCTGTGGTTAACATGTGGTTACACATAGGCACAAAAATACTGGGTTATGATTGAGAAAAGATTGCTTTGGGTTAAAATATCCAATTTTGTGGGCACAATCCCAGCAAGAATAACAGCATGTCTTGGTAAAAACAACCGTATTCAGTACAATTTTTACCAACAGGACTATAGCAGTGGCTCGTAAAAAAAAACAAAACGTATGAAACATGCAAATGTAATATATTCGTTGTTTGCAGAAACATGGTTTGCAAGCAGGCTGCTCACTTAAACCTCTTGTTGAGCCATAAAAGTCATGGAAACAAAAAATTTAGACAAATTTTTCAGATGCACATTGTTACCTTGTTCTTTCAGCCATGCAACCATCATGGACCTATCAATCTACTGAGACTAACAGCGCTAATGATGAAATTTAAGACATTCTTCATGAAGTTTTATAGGGAAGCCATTGTAGATACAGATTTTAATAATACCTAGATACAAAACCAGAAAATAGCACCTTTTCTTTGTTTTTTGTTTTTTGTTTTGTTTGCCTGCTTTTGGGCATACAGCAAAAAGGTTTCTAGCTTCTAGGTTTACATCTGCAATATGTATCCAACTGAAAATGTGCAGTAATGTTTTTGCCCACTGGTTGCCTCTTGGCACATAACTTTGGTGATTATAGTTGATTGCTGACACTAACTAACAGTAATGTGTGGGATGAGATAGCTGAGCTCTGCATGTAGTTTGTATCTAAAGCACACATAAACAACTTAAATTTATTTTTAGACTTTTAATATAACAATCCAAAAATAAAACAATCTAAGTAAGCATCACTAGTTGATTTAACCTGTCCTGTGTCTCATATGTCTTATTATTAATGATTGCTTACATTTTAAACCGACTTTCTTGATTTTCCCATTGCTGCATGAATGAAGTTGAAATCAGAACAAACCTTTATGCCTTCTTGCCAGTAAGCACTGGTCTGCATGCATCTCACATTTTAATGTTTCAAATTCCTCTACATACATGCAAAGTAGCTCCACTTGAACCGCCGCAGCCAATGTTCGTACTGCCAAGTTACTATAGCAACAGTGAAAAGGCACTTAAAAAAATGCTCCCTTAGGCTCATAATAACAGGAAATAGCTTGTCAAGTCATCGGATGGCACAGGGGAGAAGAAAGTTGAGGGAAACTCTGCATCTCTGCATTGGAGACGAAGTCTGGTGGGCTACAGTGAGAGGGACTGTGCGATGTGGGGAGTCCTCAGCAGGAGCTTTAAGACAGATTACCACAGTGGGCGGTCTCGGGCTCGTTGAAGACAATGCAGGGTTAACGAGAGGCTTTAGAGTCTGCACTCTACTAGAGCGTTCTGTTACAGTAAAGCATGCAGTCATCAGGGAGGCTGCGCCAGACAGAGATGGCTGATCTGAGGATTCAGTGTGAGCATGCATTTGTGAAACTAAAAGGAGCAGAGAAACGCACATAACAGAAGGGGATCCCCAATGAGACAGACTGAAAGACTGTTTGAGTGTATGCTCTGTGTTTCCTAAACAGTGTGTGCACTCCGAAGCTAAGGAAGGCAGTTTCATCCTACAGCCAGTATTTAAATTTAAAACATTAATTTAATTTTAAAAAACAATTGAAACAATTGGAGTTTTTTTTTCTGAGATTTTTGCACTAACATCATCAATAAAAAGAAAAGAAAAATTAAAAACCTTTGCCACCAACCTGTACAGTACGCACTAACATGGTGTGTGCTTTTGGGATTATGCGACGATCAAAGATGAATTGGTTTTAGTGGGGGTGGAAGTACAGGCCTCACCTCCCCCTGTAGTTAATATTACATGGCCTGATCATTAGAGACTCCCGGTAAGGCTTGGGGCCTTTGGGGCCTTGGGACCCTCAGGCGGGAGGCAGAGTCCTGTCCTTCGGGGCTCAAGGTGCTGTTTCTAATTTTGCTTTTAGTCCTATTGTGGAAATACTTCACAACCGCTGGCCCCTCGCTAATGGAGTGTGTCAGCAGGCATTGTCTTTTTCTGTTAGAGTAAAAAAAAGAAACTGGTGTGTCTGTAGAAAAAGCATTGCTGAGCAAATTAAAAGAACTTATTTTTTAATCTGAGAAATCACCGTCTGTTCACCACCTGTCTACACATTGACTGCATTAAAAGGAGACTCCATTCTCCTGGGAACTGTCAATTCTCGGTAACACTGAATCATTTATTATGACCTTACCCCGCGAGACTTGGTGAAAACAAGTACGCCAACCAGTAAAATATCACAATTTTTCAAAAAGAATATCCCACTCTGCTCGCAGTCTTATGAAACCATCTTAACTGAAACAGGCTATTCAACATCTTAACTGTTCAAAATCACCCTTCACTGCAAGTTTTTCATCAGGTCTACTAAAACTAGCGTCTTAATTTCATACTTTTGCCATCATTTCTACGAGTTCAAACACTGGAGTCACTAACCTATTCGCTGAGATCTTGGAAAACAGGCAGATTCCAACAAAGTCTAAGGTAGCACAAAACAGTTCAAACAGTTCTTTAACAAGCAGTTTAGCCAGAGTATCTTGACCACTTCTTGGACTTAAAACTAAAATTGACCACATGTTGTATCATTAATAATTCCTCACTGCTCAGGACAATTATTCACTTACAAGTGCAGCAAGTCAAACCAGGAAGTCGGTCTGTAAACTGTAAACTTTACAACAGGTCAACAATAAAAATTAGACCAGGATATCCCTTTAAGCCCCTGACTAAATGCCAGGTCCAAAACTGAAAATTAGTGCCTGAACAGTTCATTTTATTGTTGGTTTCATTCCAAAAGTAGTAGTAGTATTTTTTTTCTATCTAAGCAACACTAGTTTTAACCAAGAAGAACCACTCATGTGGTGGCTGCTTCGGATTCTCGTTAACTGTAACGTCAGTTTAACACTTTTCAAATCTTAGTTCAGAGAGCAGTTGGAGGTGTATTCGCCCACATGGTGGCCGCAGGTTCTCTATGCCCGCATCCTACACCACTGTAGCTTTGCTGCAGTCTGGCGTCAGGGGCTGCTCTGAGTATCGAACCTCTACTAATCCATCATTGACCTAGAGATCAAAAGTATTCCTGGAAATGGCAGCCGCGATTAGCGTTGATTGTTGATTCCCTCTTGATGCGAGAGGCAAGTATGATGGCTACTGATTCAAACATGACTTCAAGGCAAAGTACACATTCATCAATAAATGATCTGGCTGCAGCGCTGAGGATTGTCAATAAATTCACAGACATGGAGACGGAAAGAGAAAAGCAGTCAAAGCTTTCGTCATGTGTTTGACACACATTGCTATTGAACTCTCACTTCGGGCGAGGGGATTGGACCAGGGAGGGGCCTGAATTATAAATACTTTTACATAAGTATGTACAGCGTGGCATGAAATTCATGATAGTCGAGCTATTGATCAAATGAGCGAAACCAACAAGTAGGAGATGAAAGGTGGGAAGCGTTGGCAGGACTTGCTCGAGGACGACCACGATTGTAATCGAAATATGTGCCCCCAAAATGTAGAGAGACCGAGCGAGGGCACAGCCCTTTAAGGCCTACAGAGCTTCACTTTGTACAAAGTCGATTGTCTTTTGTCAACACTCCAACTACTAACAGGCATCTAGCTGTTAAAGTACACCGCTTGGGCAGCCTTTAGGGTTATGAAGCGCACCTTTTCACCTCATCATATTATCCTTTTGGAAATTTGTGTGAAATTTTGTCAGAATTAATGTATGAATTCTTGAGTTATGGCCACAAATGTGTTTTGTGAGGTCACAGTGACCTTTGATTAACAATTTCTTGAATCCAAGTGGATGTTTGTGCAGAATTTGAGGAAATTCTCTTAAGTCCTTCTTGAGATATTGTTCAAAAGAAAAAGAGAGACGAGGTCACAGTGACCTTTGATTTATGAATACCAAAATTTATCAGATCAGCATTAAGTCCAAGTTTATGTTTATGTCAAATTTGAGGAAATTCTCTCATGTCCTTGAGATATTGCGTGCACTAAATGGCATCGCCATCAACCTAAAAAGTACATTCATCAGACAACTTGGACAGTGTTAAATAACTCCTGCTGATAAAAAATTAAATTAAATTAAATTAAATGCCTGTGATGGTTGTCATCCGCATGTGAAATCAATCTTTCTCAAACTGTAAGCTTGACAGCGGTTTGGAGCTGATCTGAATCTAAAACAGATTATAACATCGTCCCTTCAGGCCAAATTTCCACACAGCGTTAAGTGTCGACTGACAAGTGCTCTCCAGGAAGTGCAG
This sequence comes from Plectropomus leopardus, assembly GCF_026936395.1. Lineage (NCBI taxonomy): Eukaryota > Metazoa > Chordata > Actinopteri > Perciformes > Serranidae > Plectropomus > Plectropomus leopardus. Next base: position 38,090,839 of record NC_142178.1, on the reverse strand, counting down.
TGCAGAAACACAACAGCAGTGACTGTTTTAACCTCTCCGTTGTTGTGGAAGGCGCATGACTGCGCCGCTCCGCTAACAGAGGCCAGTTTGACTAATCCTGTTGTCTTACCCTTTGACCACGGGCTCAGGGGAGAAGCCAGGGAAGGTTTTGAGGTCACCTGCGCTGTGGTTCTTCTTGGTGGAGAGGTCCAGGACGCCGTCTGAGAATGAACACACGGGAAAAAAATGAACACAACTGAGGTCAAATCCTATTCAAAGCATTACTGCTTATTTACTTATTTTTAAGCAGTATGCACACTACAAATCTAAATGTTTTGGTACAACCTAGAGGACGTTATAAAGTTTATTAAATATTATCAAACTTCAACAACCATTCCTGCTGCTGACCAGTGCAAAATAACACAAAAGCACGCTTGTAAAAACAATTAAAAACCATTTCAAATACATCAAATACTGTACAACCAAAATGTGAAGACAAAAAAAGTGGTCATTTTGAAGCCATTCAGTGAATTTAACTTCCATTCAATATTTTGTGCATTTTCGATTTTCATATAAATTTAAAAGCTTATTCCCTTTAAGTAATCTAAAGCGAATCTCCAAATTTACTTTGACAAAATAGTCACCACATGAACGCAACTATTCCTTCTTTTTTTTTAAAAAAAAAAAAGCTCACTTTTTAAAACATATTTCATAAACACGACTGTAAATTAGGAGGATCATTTGGGATTTGTCTCATTTGTTGATTTAGCCTCCACATGTTTCTGTAAAATTTAGAAAAGTCATAAAATGATTAATTACTATCCAACTTTAAAAAACATTCTTGCTGCTGTCCAGTGCAAAACAGCGGCATACCAGTTTAAATACATCTGATAGTGTACAAAAAATCTTTAAAGACAAGAAAACCTGGTATTTGTAAAACCAATTTATAGTCAGTATTTCTGTTCAGTGTTGTTTTTTGTGCATTTTCAATTTTCATAAAAACTGAAAGGTTATTCCAATAAAGTAACCTAAAAGAAATCTTTAATTTAACTTTGACAATATACTTCACAGACAAGCACAGTTCTCTTTCTTTTTTTAAAATTGGCTTCGCTTTTAAAAATAAATTCCACATAAACGACTTTATAAATTGGCCCTTTATTCATCTTTTTGTCAGTGATGAAGTGGAGTTAAAGCTTGTAGCTCAATGCACAGTTTCGTAAAATGTCTTTAGACAATTTAATCTTCGACCTTAGGCATATAAAGAGTTTTCTTAAATTATTTTGAAGCAGTAATGACTTAAATCCATGTTTAGTTTAAGCCGCCTACAGTATTTTTTTTCCTTTGATAACATTTTCAGAAGTCAAAAGTTGGAGCTAAAACATTGTGACAATATTTTTCAGATCCAATTTAATTTCTCTAAAAGCTCTTTTAGCATATGACAATAGCGAGTTTTATCCTCTGATTTTCACCACACGTTTAATGCCCTCTTGTGCAACTATGATTATGGTTTGGATCGCAATCAAGATTTGATTAACCTGAGGACTTCCATATATTGGCAACTATTTGACGTGTTTATATTGAGTATTAACTAAGAGAGTACCTGTTTTTCAAAATAAGAACCAGTGAAAAAAGGAATCAGAAGAAGCATATTTCAGATAATCATGCGTATATGTGACTTATATGTGATGCAGCCTGTCGATCTGTTTGTACTGTTTATTAATGAAATCAATCAGCATGTAATACAGCCGCGTCTGCAACTGCTTGTTTATGTATGTGTGCATGTGAAAATTACTGAATTAGTCAATGAATACTATTTTTTCTTATTTCTGTGATTAGATGATGACAAAAAAGCTTGAGATATTAGTGGTGTATATTCTGTGTACTTCAGAGCAGGTGGACTCTATGTGACACTTTAGCGACAAAGTCTGGGAAATATGGCTGCATGCTGCGTGTGAAATCGCAGTTTGTTTGTGAATATGTTTGTCAGGCAAATCAGGTCGCACAGACGCAGAAAAGATAAATCATTATGTGTGGAAATAAGTTTAAACTGATCTGCTGTTTTTAGAAAAATCTGGGTAATATTCAGGAAAAAATTGTGAGAGAAAAATTGGTCTTTTTAGTATGAGACTGATAGTTCCTTATTTCCATCTCACTTTATTTGTTTTTCCAGACCTGTTTTTTCATGACGAAAAGGCTCTATTAAAAGATTACTGGTTTCTTAAGACATGCAGTAACCCAAGACAAAATATGGACAAGATATTATTTTAATTTGATGTTTTTGTTGAAAAAACAAACCAAAAAAACCCCTAAACATCATTGCTTTTTTTTTTAAAGGATGACATTTAAAAAAAACAATCTGGTAAACACACAGAAATGCAAACATACACTGATAAATTCCTCTCTTTTATCTGTGTTTTGCTGGTGTAATCCCTAAAGTGCGGCTGACCTCCTGACCCCTCTAACCCACAAAACGCTATATGGGCACAGGACTCGTTACTGCAGCGCTAATCTTCAGAGGCTTTTTCCTTGTTTAATCGGACCAAAATAGAAAACAAAGGTGATATAAAATGAAAAACAGAGTCGCTGAACAGCCCAGAGGTCACAAAAATACATTAATCTGGTCATGTTAATGGTAGTGCATGTACTACGTATACATTATACACGTGAAGAGTTAATAGTGCCCAGGATCACGTGTGAATCTCAGCTCCAAACTGAATAGAAAAAAAATGCAAATATTCACTGGAGTCATTAGATAGTTGGTACCTAAAGAAAAAAAAAGATTTTAAAAAAAGAAAAGTTGTGCACACAATGCTAGGGCTGAGTATCATCTAAAAAAATATGGAAGAACTCAGTTGCTTAAAATGTTAAAATTATATTCATGGCGGTCTGTCACGATGAAGACATCCGGCACCATATATTGATTTTATATTTTCGGAGCTGGACCGTCATAAGGTGCACTTTTGGAATGCATCTACACTAAATTCTCAGAGTGAAGTGTACTCTGGGCACAGATGGAGCAGTAGAACCTCAGTAGAGAGTCGTAAACTAAACTCAGTCCAAAAGTTTGCACTCACTGGCAGCAGCCTCTCATTCATTGATCTGATCAGCTCTGTTAATTTGCATTTTTAAAAAATCTGTGTTCATATAATAACATTGTTTGAACAAGTCCTCTTGAACACAGATCCACAAAAACAACCAAAAAAGCTATAGTCCATCTGTGCATTGCCACAGACACTGTGGGACCCAGTTTCAAAGGTTTGTTTTTTTCAGGGCCGCAAAATGCCGTTGTTGTGTACATAAGGTTCGATGTTTCAAAGATTCACAAACCCTCTAAATTCAGAGAGGGGGCACAGAATGATAAAAAAAGTGTGTGTGTTTGTGTCTGAGAGCGAGAGACTAAAAAAGTGTCAGTAAACCCAAGTGTCACTTTAGAGAAGACTTAAGCCTTTACTCTTTGACAAAGTTCATAGTCAGGGCTGGCTCAGGCTTGCCTTGAACCAGCCCTTAGTCATGCTGTTTTAGGAATAATCTGCTTTGGGGACTTCCTATGACACACCGAGCTCCTTCTCTCTCTCTCTCTTTCGTGTCCTGTTACTGCACATCACTAACTGGGCTTGTCCTGTCTTTATGCTCCCTTGTCTCACAGGTTTCCTCAGATTGCAGTTGCGGTTGGATGATCGGTCGTGGTTGTGCTGCTGCTGTGGTCCTGTCCGCCCCCCAAAACTACTGGTACTAAACTTTTTTCTGTTACTATACAAACATGATTTTAACAAACACCCCTGCTGAAAAAAAAGCAGCTTGACCAGGTTATGATGGTTGACCAGTTTGTTTGAGCAGCTAAAGGTATGTTTTTGCATCATTTTCATGGTTTAGCTGGTCATACAAGCTTGTGATGGTCACTGCATTGAAGTTTCTGTAAAACTGAAACCAAATCAATGGAGAAGTAACAGTGTCATGAGGGGGAAGTATGAAAAACAAAGGGCATGAATGAGTTAAGTCTAAAGTCATGGAATATGCATGAAAATAAATGTGCGCAGCTTGACAGGCTGGTCACAAAAGCGTGTCCAACTGGTGGCTCAACCAGCTAAACCATTAAAAACCAGCAAGAACTGGGTCAGGACCATCTTTGTGCAGCAAACAGCATAAACTGGTTTTTAGCTGGTTTTTTTCAGCAGGGATATAATAATATATATGTATAACATACTGTATAATATCAAACTACTTTTATTAATATTCCCATTTGTGTTATTATTTTTATGATTCTCTCATTCTGGTTTTCTCGTTATATTTATCATTTTTACTGTAATTTCATTATGTTAATCTGTTCCGTAAACACGATATCTCTTGCACGTCTGTCGGTCCTGGAAGAGGGATCCCTTTTCAGTTGCTCTTTCGCAGGTATCTACTATTTCTCTCCCCATTTCAGGTTTTTTGGGGGGGGATTTTCCTGATCCGCTATGAGGTGAACGAAGACAGAGGGATGTCGAACGCTGTGAAGCTCTATGAGGTAAATTGAGATTTGCTGTATTGGCTTTAATAATGTTAAAAAAATAATAATAAAAATGTTTCATTTCAAACATTATGATTCAAGTATATCATTACCAGTACCCTTTAAATGATACTGATACCAACAGAGTACATTTGGTACCTTTTTTCCTCTTTTTGTTTCACTTCAGTTGATACCCATCGTGTGATAATATGCATTCAGTTGCGTAAAATGACACCAGACGCGGGGTCAGTGAATTGTCCAGCGTTTCCCAACATTATCAACATTATCAGAACTCTTGTCTGACTGTGGGAATTTAGTGAGCATATTGACCTATTGTCCACAAGTTTTCAGCCCTACCCTTCTTAAATGTTTGAAAGGTATTAAAAAAAAAAAGAAAAGAATCACCTATTACCAGCTTTTCTCCGTGTCTAGCGGCTGTTTGATGCTGGGCAGGTAGTGTGCAGAGCTGCAACACCAAAAGAGGCTTAAACTCTGAGCAGAGCTGCAAAGCTCCGTGGGTTCATCACGGCACCCTGTCACTTCAGACGTCGTCATTTGATTCATTGCTGATGTAAAAATAATGATTGGTGCAGGATTTCATTTCTTCCTAAAACTACATCTACTGTGTAATTTAAACGAGTGCGTGTATATGATCCAGCTTTAGGGATAATCTGAGTCAGAATTCCTATAAACGCTGCTCTGTGTGTGTGTGTGTGTGTGTGTGTGTGTGTGTGTGTGTGTGTGTGTGTGTGTGTGTGTGTGTGTGTGTGACAGAGAGACGATGTGTGAGCATGAGGTGGATGTAAATGCCTAACTCCTTTTTTTGTGAAAATTAAGGAGGCTTACTGTAAGCAGATTCCAAAAAGCTGGTATTAAAGTGGGTGACCGGTCACACTGTAGCTGAGGGTTGACACGGCGAGCTGTCGCTTCAGCCCTGCAGCCTGTTCGGTGATCGAATGGCCAACCCCCTGCTGGTTTGGGTTGATTAAACGTAGATGGAGCCCCGAGTTACATTTCAGAGCTCAGTATAGCGCTGATAAGGCTCAGTCTGAAGATGATGGCTTTTCAGTGATCTGTTCATGAGCCGAATGTAAAAATGAATCTGAGTGCGGTCATCTGTCCGTTCACAATGTCAATGCAAAGGAACATTTTGTAAAAAGTACATTTTATTATCTGATTTGTAAGTAACTGCAAATGTGAAAGAAAGTGAATCAAGAACTTAAAAGTGCAGGATAATTCATCTCAGTCAGCCTCCATCAACTAAAAAAAACAAAAATCTATTTTACAATTCACAGTCTGGACCTGAACCAGGCACTCAAACACACATGCACACACAACAAAAAACTGGAACAAATGCTTACTTTCCCCAAACTTAAAAACAAATAAGTGTTAAGGGGTTTCATAACATAAAATAATAAAAACATAAACTGAATGTCAAACCCTTTTACTGAGTCCTCTTTAATAGCTTGTATTTTGATAACTGGAATTTTCTTCCCTTTGTTATTTGCATTTATGCTTAAAGTTTCCGCAGATCCTTCAAACGTCTTAAAAGGCATTGAATTCAGTTCAAAAGTCTAAAAAATACTAAGAAATGGGAACTAGGGTTTTTGTGAATCTTTTTTCTGATGTTACATTGTAAAATCTAAAAATAAAGGATGACTTTAAAAAAGAAATAATAATTTACCAAATGCCTCTTGCATTAACAGCACCAAAAAAACATGTTTTATGTTAACAATAATATTTGGGCAAAACCCTCTCTCACCTGAAGTAATTAATGTAGGTTCATGTTTTTTTCTTCAGTTTGGGCTTTCATGAAATTGTTCTTAAATTTCATACTGAGTGGCATTTATAAACCCTTTTAATTCTCAGTTCTCTTAAACTGAAGTAACTCTGTTATTGGATGGTTTTAAAATAATAAATATAAAACAGGCATGTGAAAAATATATAAAAACAAACAGAAGCCAAAATCCATTTCAGATACAACCAGGCTACTACAACATCTATTAGTCAGTGAAATTTACAATTGATTATTTGAAGAAAAAAAAAAGAAAAAAAAAGAAAAACCCAATCAAACATCAAGCATATATACGTATATATATATATATAACGACTGATTAATCAATCATTGCTTATAACTGTTATCATCCCTAATTGATACTTAAACAGCAACCCATGTAATGCTGTAACTTCTTCTGCATGCTCCTGATTATTGTGTGTGTGTGTGTGTGTGTGTGTGTGTGTGTGTGTGTGTGTGTGTGTGTGTCACATAGCGGGCAGGCTGGTGCTATGAGGATATTGGTTATTGATTACTTCAGCATTAAGGTTAACTAAAGCTGAGTTAGACGTGTTGCGTTAGATATTTCAGGTTGAAGCCTCCAAAGAATGTATGAATGTCAAGACAATGTCCTCATAAGTGACTAAAACATGTCTGTGTCTGTTGTGTCTCTCACCCTGCTGGCTCGGCTCCGGATCGACCTCGTTCTTTTTGACGGAGAGGTCCAGCGGGCCGTCCTGGTCGGCCATGAGAAGCTTGCTGAGGACGGGATTCTGTGCAGAGGCAGCAGCCGTACCTCCTCCTCCACCGTTACTGGCTCCCGTACCGTTGCTGCTCTGGGTGCAGGCGGGTGCTGAGGCGGCAGCAGCGGCGGAGGTGGGGCTGAGGCCAGGCCCCGGGGTCGGGGATGGAGAGGAGGAGGCAGACGATTGAGGGGAGCTCGGCGCGGGCAGGGGCCCAGGCGGGGAGCATGGGGCGGGGGCCAGAGACGCCGCTCTCGGCAGGCTTTGGTCCTTCATGGTGCCGTTGGGCAGGGGCGAGTCGTCCTGAGTAGTTTTTGAGGTATATTCGGCAGCGAACTGGCGGATCATTCGCTGCATGATCTCACGAGCCACTAGAGGAATGTGAGGTTCTGAGAAACTTGGGAGGTCTGGAGAGAAACAAAACAGAAGGACAAACATGTCAGCATCCCGTCCTCCAGGAATTTCCGTCACTGCCATGTTCACCAGCTTATTTATCCCATTTCATGCTGAAAATGTAATCCTGATGCTCTGCAGAAATGATCCAAAAATCACCCAGGAGGGGCCCTTAATCCTGCTCACCACGACGATAGCACCGTGATATTGGTGAGTACAGCAGATTATTGCCTACCATCCTTCAGTCTGGACTCTCATACCCTCTCCCTAAATTTTCCCAATTCTCTCATGTTTCACTCTTATACTGAGTCAGAAATTGTATAACAGAACAATTTATGCATGATAATGTTAAGCTATGATGTCCTCTGTAATCACTGTGTTCACTTTAATATGTCGACTCAAACAGACATCTTAAATTTCATAACAATACATGATATGCATACAGTAGCGCTTAAAAAAGTTAATCACCAACTATTTTGGTAATTTTATAATTATTATTATTATCGATAAAAGACACAGACCACATAGTGAATGTTTGCAGTTTCTCACACTTTAATGTTTGCTGCTTCCGTTCAGTTTTATGTCGGCAGACATTTCTGAACATTTTAAAGATTAAGCCAGTGATACTCCATTTACAGCCAGTTTACAATAATAAAACTCAATTTATAATGAAAACTCGCGATCGACAGATTATCAGCCTGGCTGATTATTGGGGCCGATATCCGGTATTTTGCCAATTATCTGTATCAGTATTTATTTTAATCATCGCTGATAAAATTAATTAATGAATAAGTGTTCGTATTACACTGAACCAACACCAGGGAAGGCAGTCTGCAATTCATGCAGAGAAAGTGTCTGTATGGAAGGAACTTTTACTTCCTCAGGGATCTATTTTTCTTTTCATTTACATTTTCGCTGGACTTGCTGTTTATGATGTTAAATGTTTCAGTTTTGAATAAACATTTTCTAAAGGCATTTAAACAAAGATTTGTGTTGGAGTTTGTCGTATTTCAAATTCAAAATTTCAACAGAAATATTTTTGTTTTCATTGTAAATGCATATTGGTTCCAAATATCTGTTATCAGTCTTGTTAAGTACTAATAATCTGTCGGTCGACCCCTAAAAAAAGAGTCATCCACAACAGGCACTGTTTTTGTACTTTTAGAATATATAAGGTGCCAAACAGCATAAACATAGAGCTTGTTTATCAAAAAAATGCCAGTAGAGGTTCTCCACACCCCCCAACAGAGGTCCTTGCTAAGCCCCTAATGTCCTCAAATCCTAGAAATTTCCATAAAATCATAAAAGTGTCCTTAAAACACAAGAAATAGCCTCAAAATCCTGGCAATGTCAGAAAACCCTGGAAACATCCTAAAATCTCAGACATTTCCTCAAATCCTAAAAACATCCTAAAATCCCTGAAGAAACTCGTAAAAATGCGTTAGCATTCTAGGAATGGCTCAAAATTCCAAAAGCATCCTAAAATCTGAGAAACTTCCTAAAATCCAAAAGTGGCCCCCAATCAAAGCCAGTTGAGCATCCCTTGATTAATCAATTGACAAAAACTTGAAGCTACAGATTAAAAGCTACTGCACTAAATTCTGCACTACAGTCTTTGTATTGAGAAAACTCTGATCAACGTTGGACAAGCTGTAGAAGACAAAAAAGTAATCTGGAAGATGTTTGCTTCTAAATCAGATAGCTTTGTTTCAAATCACAGCATCCTGTAAAGTATTGTATTGATAATATATCTTATGATATCTTGTCTCATTCTATGTATTATCGTATTTTATCATTATATAGTATTATATAGTATTTCGTTAAATAGAATCAGTTTACATTTTTTATGTTGTCATTAATCAGAGCATTTTGCCTGTTTCATTTTGAAAATACAAGCTCCCACGACAGTGAGCGATATGAATAAAAGAGGTTTTTCAAATTGCAACAAGTGCCAGGAGACCAAAAGAGAAAATACGAGAAATGTGAGAAAATACAGATGTCTAAACCAAGCTTCCTATTATCCCCTGCTGCGATAACACAAACCCACATCAAACGTTATTCATTCATCTCATTGGTTAATGCAGATTTAGAAAAACAGCTACAATGACAACACTCATTTGTTATTAATGCATTAATCTGGCGATGTCCCAGATAAGTCAACTGCACTTATCTCTTTACAACCAGTAGCTACATTATTTGGGTACTTTAATGCGTGCCACAGATGCAAAACCTAAATCCTCCAAACAATACATTAGCCCAAAAATCTAATCCTAAAGCTATGATGAAGTAATCCAAAAATCGCTTATATTCTGTATAGCACTTAATCCTCCATATTGAGCAAGGTTATGGCACCACAATATCAGTGTATAGCAGGTGCTGTTGCTCGTCTTCAGCCATGCCTTCAAAATTTGCTTTCCCAGCATGCTCCCCGTGACAAACACTACAACATAGAATAGCATGACAAGACATGTCATAGTATGGAATGCTGAAAAAATGGCCAAAAAAAAATTATAGTGTAGCATGTCGAAAAACTGCATAAAATAATGTGCCAACACACCTCATACCATAAATGTTGCAAAAACAGCCCAAAACACCATAAAATGGCACGTTGAAAAGATGACCCAAAAATCAAGGTTATAGTATGGCAAAAATGTCAACAATGACCTGTCCCAAAAAGAGCTAAAAACAGCTTCAAACTCCATTAAATAGCCTGCAGAGAAACGCTATAGCATAGAAAGTTACAAAAACAGCCAAAAACACCATGATATTGCATGTCGAAAAAATGACCCTAAAAGCAAGGCTATAGTATGGCAAAAACGTCAAAAAATGACATGTCCCAGAAACAGATGGAAACAGCTCAAAAATGCATTAAATGCCATGCTGAGACACGCTATGGCAATGAAAGTTGCAAAAACAGCCAAAAACACCATAATATGGCATGTCGAAAAAATGACCCAAAAAGCAAGGCTATGGTATGGCAAAAATGTCAAAAAGTGACATGTCCCAAAAACAGCTGGAAAAAGCTTAAAACTGCATTAAATAGCATGCCGAGACGCGCCATAGCATAAAAAGTTGCAGAAATGGCCAAAAACACCATAATGTGGCATGTCGACAAAATGACCCAAAAAGCAAGGCTATAGTATGGCAAAAATGTCAAAAAGTGACATGTCCCAAAAATAGCTGAAAACACATCAAAACTTCATAAAAGGGCGTGCTGAGACACGCTATAGTAATGAAAGTTGCAAAAAAGAGCCAAAAACACCATAATATGGCATGGAAAAAAAAAATGACCCAAAAAGCAAGGCTATATGTCAAAAAATGACATGTCCCAAAAACAGCTGAAAACAGCTTAAAACTGCATTAAATAGTCAGTATATTCACTCCATAGCATAGAATGTTGCAAAAACAGCCAAAAACACCATAATATGACATGTCGAAAAAATGACCCAAAAAGCAAGGCTATAGTATGGCAAAAATGTCAAAAAATGACATGTCCCAAAAACAGCTGAAAACAGCTTAAAACTGCATTAAATAGCCTGCCGAGACGTGCCATAGCATAGAAAGTTGCAAAAACAGCCAAAAACACCATAATATGGCATGTCGAAAAAATTACCCAAAAAGCAAGGCTATAGTATGGCAAAAATGTCAAAAAATGACATGTCCCAAAAACAGCTGGAAACAGCTTAAAACTGCATTAAATAGCCCGCAAATTCACTCCATAGCATAGAATGTTGCAAAAACAGCCAAAAACACCATAATATGACATGTCGAAAAAATGACCCAAAAAGCAAGGCTATAGTGTGGCAAAAATGTCAAAAAATGACATGTCCCAAAAACAGCTAGAAACAGATTAAAACTGCATTAAATAGCCTGCCGAGACGCGCCGTAGCATAGAAAGTTGCAAAAAAGTCCAAAAACACCATAATATGACATGTTGAAAACAATGACCCAAAAAGCAAGGCTATAGTATGGCAAAAATGTCAAAAAATGACTTCTCCCAAAAAGAGCAAGAAACAGCTTAAAACAGCATTAAATAGCCCGCAAATTCACTCCATAGCATAGAATGTTGCAAAAACAGCCAAAAACACCATAATATGACATGTCGAAAAAATGACCCAAAAAGCAAGGCTATAGTATGGCAAAAATGTCAAAAAATGACATGTCCCAAAAACAGCTAGAAACAGATTAAAACTGCATTAAATAGCATGCCGAGACGTGCCATAGCATAGAAAGTTGCAGAAATGGCCAAAAACACCATAATATGGCATGTCAAAAAAAATGACCCAAAAAGCAAGGCTATAGTATGGCAAAAATGTCAAAAAATGACTTGTCCCAAAAAAAGCAAGAAACAGCTTAAAACTGCATTAAATAGCCCGCAAATTCACTCCATAGCATAGAATGTTGCAAAAACAACCAAAAACATCATAAAATGACATGTCGAAAAAATGACCCAAAAAGCAAGGCTATAGTATGGCAAAAATGTCAAAAAGTGACATGTCCCAAAAACAGCTGAAAACACATCAAAACTTCATAAAAGGGCGTGCTGAGACACGCTATAGTAATGAAAGTTGCAAAAAAGAGCCAAAAACACCATAATATGACATGTCGAAAAACAATGAGCCAAAAAGCAAGGCTATAGTATGGCAAAAATGTCAAAAAATGACATGTCCCAAAAACAGCTGGAAACAGCTTAAAACTGCATTAAATAGCCTGCCGAGACACGCTGTAGCATAGAAAGTTGCAAAAATGTCCAAAAACACCAAAATATGACATGTCGAAAAAAAAAGACCCAAAAAGCAAGGCTATAGTATGGCAAAAATGTCAAAAAATGACATGTCCCAAAAACAGCAGGAAACAGCTTAAAACTGCATTAAATAGCCCGCAAATTCACTCCATAGCATAGAATGTTGCAAACACAGCCAAAAACACCATAATATGACATGTCGAAAAAATGACCCAAAAAGCAAGGCTATAGTATGGCAAAAATGTCAAAAAATGACATGTCCCAAAAACAGCTGGAAACAGCTTAAAACTGCATTAAATAGCCTGCCGAGACGCGCCGTAGCATAGAAAGTTGCAAAAAAGTCCAAAAACACCATAATATGACATGTTGAAAACAATGACCCAAAAAGCAAGGCTATAGTATGGCAAAAATGTCAAAAAATGACATGTCCCAAAAACAGCTTAAAACAGCTTAAAATTGCATTAAATAGCCCGCAAATTCACTCCAGAGCATAGAATGTTGCAAAAATGTCCAAAAACACTATAATATGGCATGTAAAAAAAAAAATGAGCCAAAAAGCAAGGCTATAGTATGGCAAAAATGTCAAAAAATGACATGTCCCAAAAACAGCTGGAAACAGCTTAAAACTGCATTAAATAGCATGCCGAGACGCGCCATAGCATAAAAAGTTGCAGAAATGGCCAAAAACACCATAATGTGGCATGTCGACAAAATGACCCAAAAAGCAAGGCTATAGTATGGCAAAAATGTCAAAAAGTGACATGTCCCAAAAATAGCTGAAAACACATCAAAACTTCATAAAAGGGCGTGCTGAGACACGCTATAGTAATGAAAGTTGCAAAAAAGTGCCAAAAACACCATAATATGGCATGTCGAAAAACAATGACCCAAAAAGCAAGGCTATAGTATGGCAAAAATGTCAAAAAATGGCATGTCCCAAAAACAGCTGGAAACAGCTTAAAATTGCATTAAATAGCCCGCAAATTCACTCCATAGCATAGAATGTTGCAAAAACAGCCAAAAACATCATAATATGGCATGGAAAAAAAAATGACCCAAAAAGCAAGGCTATAGTATGGCAAAAATGTCAAAAAATGACATGTCCCAAAAACAGCTGAAAACAGCTTAAAACTGCATTAAATAGTCAGTATATTCACTCCATAGCATAGAATGTTGCAAAAACAGCCAAAAACACCATAATATGACATGTCGAAAAAATGACCCAAAAAGCAAGGCTATAGTATGGCAAAAATGTCAAAAAATGACATGTCCCAAAAACAGCTGAAAACAGCTTAAAACTGCATTAAATAGCCTGCCGAGACGTGCCATAGCATAGAAAGTTGCAAAAACAGCCAAAAACACCATAATATGGCATGTAAAAAAAAAAATGACCCAAAAAGCAAGGCTATAGTATGGCAAAAATGTCAAAAAATGACATGTCCCAAAAACAGCTGGAAACAGCTTAAAACTGCATTAAATAGCATGCCGAGATGTGCCATAGCGTAGAATGTTGCAAAAACAGCCAAAAACACCATAATATGGCATGTCGAAAAAATGAGCCAAAAAGCAAGGCTATAGTATGGCAAAAATGTCAAAAAATGACATGTCCAAAAAACAGCTGAAAACAGCTTAAAACTGCATTAAATAGCATGCCGAGACACGCTGTAGCATAGAAAGTTGCAGAAGTGGCCAAAAACATCATAATATGACATGTCGAAAAAAAATGACCCAAAAAGCAAGGCTATAGTATGGCAAAAAATGTCAAAAAATGACTTGTCCCAAAAACAGCAGGAAACAGCTTAAAACTGCATTAAATAGCCCGCAAATTCAATCCATAGCATAGAATGTTGCAAAAATAGCCAAAAACACCATAATATGACATGTCGAAAAAATGACCCAAAATGCAGGGCTATAGTATGGCAAAAATGTCAAAAAATGACATGTCCCAAAAACAGCTGAAAACAGCTTAAAACTCCATTAAATAGCGTGCCGAGATGTGTCATAGCATAGAAAGTTGCAAAAACAACCAAAAACACCATAATATGACATGTCGAAAAAATGACCCAAAAAGCAAGGCTATAGTATGGCAAAAATGTCAAAAAATGACATGTCCCAAAAACAGCTAAAAACAGCTTAAAACTGCATTATATAGCATGCGGAGATGTGCCATAGCATAGAAAGTTGCTGAAATGTCCAAAAACACCATAAAATGACATGTCGAAAAAATGACGCAAAAAGCAAGGCTATAGTATGGCAAAAATGTCAAAAAATGACATGTCCCAAAAACAGCTGGAAACAGCTTAAAACTGCATTAAATAGCCTGCCGAGACACGCTGTAGCATAGAAAGTTGCAAAAATGTCCAAAAACACCATAATATGGCATGTCGAAAAAATGAGCCAAAAAGCAAGGCTATAGTATGGCAAAAATGTCAAAAAATGACATGTCCCAAAAACAGCTGGAAACAGCTTAAAACTGCATTAAATAGCCTGCCGAGACACGCTGTAGCATAGAAAGTTGCAAAAATGTCCAAAAACACCATAATATGACATGTCGAAAAAAAAAGACCCAAAAAGCAAGGCTATAGTATGGCAAAAATGTCAAAAAATGACATGTCCCAAAAACAGCTGGAAACAGCTTAAAACTGCATTAAATAGCCTGCCGAGACACGCTGTAGCATAGAAAGTTGCAAAAATGTGCAAAAACACCATAATATGACATGTTGAAAAAAATGACCCAAAAAGCAAGGCTATAGTATGGCAAAAATGTCAAAAAATGACATGTCCCAAAAACAGCTGGAAACAGCTTAAAACTGCATTAAATAGCATGCCGAGACGTGCCATAGCATAGAAAGTTGCAAAAACAACCAAAAACACCATAATATGACATGTCGAAAAAATGAGCCAAAAAGCAAGGCTATAGTATGGCAAAAATGTCAAAAAATGACATGTCCTAAAAACAGCTGGAAACAGCTTAAAACTGCATTAAATAGCATGCCGAGATGTGCCATAGCATAGAAAGTTGCAAAAAATGACCCAAAAAGCAAGGCTATAGTATGGCAAAAATGTCAAAAAATGACATGTCCCAAAAACAGATAGAAACAGCTTAAAACTGCATTAAATAGCCCGCAAATTCACTCCATAGCATAGAATGTTGCAAAAATAGCCAAAAACACCATAATATGGCATGTCGAAAAAATGACCCAAAAAGCAAGGCTATAGTATGGCAAAAATGTCAAAAAATGACATGTCCCAAAAACAGATAGAAACAGCTTAAAACTGCATTAAATAGCATGCCGAGACGTGCCATAGCATAGAATGTTGCAGAAGTGGCCAAAAACACCATAATATGGCATGTCGAAAAACAATGACCCAAAAAGCAAGGCTATAGTATGGCAAAAATGTCAAAAAATGACTTGTCCCAAAAACAGCAGGAAACAGCTTAAAACTGCATTAAATAGCCCGCAAATTCACTCCATAGCATAGAATGTTGCAAAAACAGCCAAAAACACCATAATATGGCATGTCGAAAAAATGACCCAAAAAGCAAGGCTATAGTATGGCAAAAATGTCAAAAAATGACATGTCCCAAAAACAGCAAGAAACAGCTTAAAACTGCATTAAATAGCATGCCGAGACGTGCCATAGCATAGAAAGTTGCAAAAACAACCAAAAACACCATAGTATGACATGTCGAAAAAATGACCCAAAAAGCAAGGCTATAGTATGGCAAAAATGTCAAAAAATGACATGTCCCAAAAACAGCTGGAAACAGCTTAAAACTGCATTAAATAGCATGCCGAGATGTGCCATAGCATAGAAAGTTGCAGAAATGGCCAAAAACACCATAATATGGCATGTCGAAAAAATGACCCAAAAAGCAAGGCTATAGTATGGCAAAAATGTCAAAAAATGACATGTCCCAAAAACAGCTGGAAACAGCTTAAAACTGCATTAAATAGCCTGCCGAGACACGCTGTAGCATAGAAAGTTGCAAAAATGTCCAAAAACACCATAATATGGCATGTCGAAAAAATGACCCAAAAAGCAAGGCTATAGTATGGCAAAAATGTCAAAAAATGACATGTCCCAAAAACAGCTGGAAACAGCTTAAAACTGCATTAAATAGCCTGCCGAGACACGCTGTAGCATAGAAAGTTGCAAAAATGTCCAAAAACACCATAATATGGCATGTCGAAAAAATGAGCCAAAAAGCAAGGCTATAGTATGGCAAAAATGTCAAAAAATGACATGTCCCAAAAACAGATGGAAACAGCTTAAAACTGCATTAAATATCCCGCATATTCACTCCATTGCATAGAATGTTGCAAAAACAGCCAAAAACACCATAATATGACATGTCGAAAAAATGACCCAAAAAGCAAGGCTATAGTATGGCAAAAATGTCAAAAAATGACATGTCCCAAAAACAGCTAAAACCGGCTTAAAACTGCATTAAATAGCCTGCCGAGACGTGCCATAGCATAGAAAGTTGCAAAAACAGCCAAAAACACCATAATATGACATGTCGAAAAAATGACCCAAAAAGCAAGGCTATAGTATGGCAAAAATGTCAAAAAATGACATGTCCCAAAAACAGCTGGAAACAGCTTAAAACTGCATTAAATAGCATGCCGAGATGTGCCATAGCATAGAAAGTTGCAGAAATGGCCAAAAACACCATAATATGGCATGTCGAAAAAATGACCCAAAAAGCAAGGCTATAGTATGGCAAAAATGTCAAAAAATGACATGTCCCAAAAACAGCTGGAAACAGCTTAAAACTGCATTAAATAGCCTGCCGAGACACGCTGTAGCATAGAAAGTTGCAAAAATGTCCAAAACCACCATAATATGACATGTCGAAAAAAAAGACCCAAAAAGCAAGGCTATAGTATGGCAAAAATGTCAAAAAATGACATGTCCCAAAAACAGCTGGAAACAGCTTAAAACTGCATTAAATATCCCGCATATTCACTCCATTGCATAGAATGTTGCAAAAACAGCCAAAAACACCATAATATGACATGTTGAAAAAATGACCCAAAAAGCAAGGCTATAGTATGGCAAAAATGTCAAAAAATGACATGTCCCAAAAACAGCTAAAACCGGCTTAAAACTGCATTAAATAGCCTGCCGAGACGTGCCATAGCATAGAAAGTTGCAAAAACAGCCAAAAACACCATAATATGACATGTCGAAAAAATGACCCAAAAAGCAAGGCTATAGTATGGCAAAAATGTCAAAAAATGACATGTCCCAAAAACAGCTGAAAACAGCTTAAAACTGCATTAAATAGCATGCCGAGATGTGCCATAGCATAGAAAGTTGCAGAAATGGCCAAAAACACCATAATATGGCATGTCGAAAAAATGACCCAAAAAGCAAGGCTATAGTATGGCAAAAATGTCAAAAAATGACATGTCCCAAAAACAGCTGGAAACAGCTTAAAACTGCATTAAATAGCCTGCCGAGACACGCTGTAGCATAGAAAGTTGCAAAAATGTCCAAAACCACCATAATATGACATGTCGAAAAAAATGACCCAAAAAGCAAGGCTATAGTATGGCAAAAATGTCAAAAAATGACATGTCCCAAAAACAGCTGGAAACAGCTTAAAACTGCATTAAATAGCCTGCCGAGACACGCTGTAGCATAGAAAGTTGCAAAAATGTCCAAAAACACCATAATATGGCATGTCGAAAAAATGAGCCAAAAAGCAAGGCTATAGTATGGCAAAAATGTCAAAAAATGACATGTCCCAAAAACAGATGGAAACAGCTTAAAACTGCATTAAATATCCCGCATATTCACTCCATTGCATAGAATGTTGCAAAAACAGCCAAAAACACCATAATATGACATGTCGAAAAAATGACCCAAAAAGCAAGGCTATAGTATGGCAAAAATGTCAAAAAATGACATGTCCCAAAAACAGCTAAAACCGGCTTAAAACTGCATTAAATAGCCTGCCGAGACGTGCCATAGCATAGAAAGTTGCAAAAATAGCCAAAAACACCATAATATGGCATGTCGAAAAAATGACCCAAAAAGCAAGGCTATAGTATGGCAAAAATGTCAAAAAATGACATGTCCCAAAAACAGCCGAAAACAGCTTGAAACTGCATTAAATAGCATGCCGAGACGCGCCATAGCATAGAAAGTTGCAAAAACAACCAAAAACACCATAATATGACATGTCGAAAAAATGACCCAAAAAGCAAGGCTATAGTATGGCAAAAATGTCAAAAAATGACATGTCCCAAAAACAGCTGAAAACAGCTTAAAACTGCATTAAATAGTCCGTATATTCACTCCATGGCATAGAATGTTGCAAAAACAGCCAAAAACACCATAATATGACATGTCGAAAAAATGACCCCAAAAGCAAGGCTATAGTATGGCAAAAATGTCAAAAAATGACATGTCCCAAAAACAGCTGGAAACAGCTTAAAACTGCATTAAATAGCCTGCCGAGACACGCTGTAGCATAGAAAGTTGCAAAAATGTCCAAAACCACCATAATATGACATGTCGAAAAAAAAGACCCAAAAAGCAAGGCTATAGTATGGCAAAAATGTCAAAAAATGACATGTCCCAAAAACAGCTGGAAACAGCTTAAAACTGCATTAAATAGCCTGCCGAGACACGCTGTAGCATAGAAAGTTGCAAAAATGTCCAAAAACACCATAATATGGCATGTCGAAAAAATGAGCCAAAAAGCAAGGCTATAGTATGGCAAAAATGTCAAAAAATGACATGTCCCAAAAACAGATGGAAACAGCTTAAAACTGCATTAAATATCCCGCATATTCACTCCATTGCATAGAATGTTGCAAAAACAGCCAAAAACACCATAATATGACATGTTGAAAAAATGACCCAAAAAGCAAGGCTGTAGTATGGCAAAAATGTCAAAAAATGACATGTCCCAAAAACAGCTAAAACCGGCTTAAAACTGCATTAAATAGCATGCCGAGACGTGCCATAGCATAGAATGTTGCAAAAATGTCCAAAAACACCATAATATGACATGTCAAAAAAAAATGACCCAAAAAGCAAGGCTATAGTATGGCAAAAATGTCAAAAAATGACTTGTCCCAAAAACAGCAGGAAACAGCTTAAAACTGCATTAAATAGCCTGCCGAGACGTGCCATAGCATAGAAAGTTGCAAAAACAGCCAAAAACACCATAATATGGCATGTCGAAAAAATGACCCAAAAAGCAAGGCTATAGTATGGCAAAAATGTCAAAAAATGACATGTCCCAAAAACAGATAGAAACAGCTTAAAACTGCATTAAATAGCATGCCGAGATGTGCCATAGCGTAGAATGTTGCAAAAACAGCCAAAAACACCATAATATGGCATGTCGAAAAAATGAGCCAAAAAGCAAGGCTATAGTATGGCAAAAATGTCAAAAAATGACATGTCCAAAAAACAGCTGAAAACAGCTTAAAACTGCATTAAATAGCATGCCGAGACACGCTGTAGCATAGAAAGTTGCAGAAGTGGCCAAAAACATCATAATATGACATGTCGAAAAAAATGACCCAAAAAGCAAGGCTATAGTATGGCAAAAATGTCAAAAAATGACATGTCCCAAAAACAGCTGGAAACAGCTTAAAACTGCATTAAATAGCCCGCAAATTCACTCCATAGCATAGAATGTTGCAAAAATAGCCAAAAACACCATAATATGACATGTCGAAAAAATGACCCAAAATGCAGGGCTATAGTATGGCAAAAATGTCAAAAAATGACATGTCCCAAAAACAGCTGAAAACAGCTTAAAACTGCATTAAATAGCATGCCGAGACACGCTGTAGCATAGAAAGTTGCAAAAATGTCCAAAAACACCATAATATGGCATGTCGAAAAAATGACCCAAAAAGCAAGGCTATAGTATGGCAAAATGTCAAAAATGACATGTCCCAAAAACAGCTGAAACAGCTTAAAACTGCATTAAATAGCCTGCCGAGACACGCTGTAGCATAGAAAGTTGCAAAAATGTCCAAAAACACCATAATATGGCATGTCGAAAAAATGAGCCAAAAAGCAAGGCTATAGTATGGCAAAAATGTCAAAAAATGACATGTCCCAAAAACAGCTGGAAACAGCTTAAAACTGCATTAAATAGCATGCCGAGACACGCCGTAGCATAGAAAGTTGCAAAAATGGCCAAAAACACCATAATATGACATGTCGAAAAAAATGACCCAAAAAGCAAGGCTATAGTATGGCAAAAATGTCAAAAAATGACATGTCCCAAAAACAGCTGGAAACAGCTTAAAACTGCATTAAATAGCCTGCCGAGACACGCTGTAGCATAGAAAGTTGCAAAATGTGCAAAACACCATAATATGACATGTCGAAAAAAATGACCCAAAAAGCAAGGCTATAGTATGGCAAAAATGTCAAAAAATGACATGTCCCAAAAACAGCTGGAAACAGCTTAAAACTGCATTAAATAGCATGCCGAGACGTGCCATAGCATAGAAAGTTGCAAAAACAACCAAAAACACCATAATATGACATGTCGAAAAAAATGACCCAAAAAGCAAGGCTATAGTATGGCAAAAATGTCAAAAAATGACATGTCCTAAAAACAGCTGGAAACAGCTTAAAACTGCATTAAATAGCATGCCGAGATGTGCCATAGCATAGAAAGTTGCAAAAATGTCCAAAAATACCATAATATGACATGTCGAAAAAATGACCCAAAAAGCAAGGCTATAGTATGGCAAAAATGTCAAAAAATGACTTGTCCCAAAAAAAGCAAGAAACAGCTTAAAACTGCATTAAATAGCCTGCAGATTCACTCCATTGCATAGAATGTTGCAAAAACAGCCAAAACACCATAATATGACATGTCGAAAAAAAATGACCCAAAAAGCAAGGCTATAGTATGGCAAAATGTCAAAAATGACATGTCCCAAAACCAGCTAGAAATAGATTAAAACTGCATTAAATAGCATGCCGAGACGTGCCATAGCATAGAAAGTTGCAGAAGTGGCCAAAAACACCATAATATGGCATGTCAAAAAAAATGACCCAAAAAGCAAGGCTATAGTATGGCAAAAATGTCAAAAAATGACATGTCCCAAAAACAGCTGGAAACAGCTTAAAACTGCATTAAATAGCCCGCATATTCACTCCATAGCATAGAATGTTGCAAAAACAGCCAAAAACACCATAATATGACATGTCGAAAAAATGACCCAAAAAGCAAGGCTATAGTATGGCAAAAATGTCAAAAAATGACATGTCCCAAAAACAGCTAAAAACAGCTTAAAACTGCATTAAATACCATGCCGAGACGTGCCATAGCATAGAAAGTTGCAAAAACAACCAAAAACACCATAATATGACATGTCGAAAAAAATGACCCAAAAAGCAAGGCTATAGTATGGCAAAAATGTCAAAAAATGACATGTCCCAAAAACAGCTGGAAACAGCTTAAAACTGCATTAAATAGCATGCCGAGACGTGCCATAGCATAGAAAGTTGCAGAAATGGCCAAAAACACCATAATACGACATGTCGAAAGAAATGACCCAAAAAGCAAGGCTATAGTATGGCAAAATGTCAAAAATGACATGTCCCACAAACAGCTAAAAACAGCTTAAAACTGCATTAAATAGCCTGCCGAGACGCGCCGTAGCATAGAAAGTTGCAAAAATGTCCAAAAATACCATAATATGACATGTCGAAAAAATGAGCCAAAAAGCAAGGCTATAGTATGGCAAAAATGTCAAAAAATGACATGTCCCAAAAACAGATGGAAACAGCTTAAAACTGCATTAAATATCCCGCATATTCACTCCATTGCATAGAATGTTGCAAACACAGCCAAAAACACCATAATATGACATGTCGAAAAAAATGACCCAAAAAGCAAGGCTATAGTATGGCAAAAATGTCAAAAAATGACATGTCCCAAAAACAGCTGGAAACAGCTTAAAACTACATTAAATAGTGTGCTGAGACGCCATAGCATAGAAAGTTGCAAAACAGCCAAAAACCCCATAATAAGACATGTCGAAAAAAATGACCCAAAAAGCAAGGCTATAGTATGGCAAAATGTCAAAAATGACATGTCCCAAAACAGCTGAAAACAGCTTAAAACTGCATTAAATAGCATGCCGAGATGTGCCATAGCATAGAAAGTTGCAAAACAGCCAAAAACACCATAATATGGCATGTCGAAAGAAATGACCCAAAAAGCAAGGCTATAGTATGGCAAAAATGTCAAAAAATGACATGTCCCAAAAACAGCTGGAAACAGCTTAAAACTGCATTAAATAGCATGCCGAGACACACCATAGAATAGAAAGTTGCAGAAATGGCCAAAAACACCATAATATGGCATGTCGAAAAAATGACCCAAAAAGCAAGGCTATAGTATGGCAAAAATGTCAAAAAATGACATGTCCCAAAAACAGCTGGAAACAGCTTAAAACTGCATTAAATAGCATGCCGAGACGCGCCATAGCATAGAAAGTTGCAGAAATGGCCAAAAACACCATAATATGGCATGTCGAAAAAATGACCAAAAAGCAAGGCTATAGTATGGCAAAAATGTCAAAAATGACATGTCCCAAAAAACAGCTGAAACAGCTTAAAACTGCATTAAATATCCGCATATTCACTCCATAGCATAGAAAGTTGCAAAACAGCCAAAAACACCATAATATGACATGTCGAAAAAATGACCCAAAAAGCAAGGCTATAGTATGGCAAAAATGTCAAAAATGACATGTCCCAAAAAACAGCTGAAAACAGCTTAAAACTGCATTAAATAGCCTGCCGAGACACGCCATAGCATAGAAAGTTGCAAAATGTCCAAAAACACCATAATATGGCATGTCGAAAAAATGACCCAAAAAGCAAGGCTATAGTATGGCAAAAATGTCAAAAAATGACATGTCCCAAAAACAGCTGGAAACAGCTTAAAACTGCATTAAATAGCCGGCCGAGACACGCCGTAGCATAGAAAGTTGCAAAAATGTCCAAAAATACCATAATATGACATGTCGAAAAAATGACCCAAAAAGCAAGGCTATAGTATGGCAAAAATGTCAAAAAATGACATGTCCCAAAAACAGCTAAAAACAGCTTAAAACTGCATTAAATAGCATGCCGAGACACACCATAGAATAGAAAGTTGCAGAAATGGCCAAAAACACCATAATATGGCATGTCGAAAAAATGACCCAAAAAGCAAGGCTATAGTATGGCAAAAATGTCAAAAATGACATGTCCCAAAAAACAGCTGGAAACAGCTTAAAACTGCATTAAATAGCATGCCGAGACATGTGCCATGGCATAGAAAGTTGCAAAAATGGCCAAAAACACCATAATATAGAATGTTGAAAAAATGAACCAAAAAGCAAGGCTATAGTATGGCAAAAATGTCAAAAAATGATGTGTCCCAAAAACAGCAGAAAACACCTCAAAACTGCATTAAATAGCATGCCGAGATGTGCCATAGCATAGAAAGTTGCAAAAAATGGCCAAAAACACCATAATATGACATGTCAAAAAATGACCCAAAAAGCAAGGCTATAGTATGGCAAAATGTCAAAAATGACATGTCCCAAAAACAGATAGAAACAGCTTAAAACAGCATTAAATAGCCCGCAAATTCACTCCATAGCATAGAATGTTGCAAAAATGGCCAAAAACACCATAATATGACATGTCGAAAAAATGAGCCAAAAAGCAAGGCTATAGTATGGCAAAAATGTCAAAAAATGACATGTCCCGAAAAACAGCTAGAAACAGCTTAAAACTGCATTAAATAGCATGCCGAGACGTGCCGTAGCATAGAAAGTTGCAGAAATGGCCAAAAACACCATAATATGACATGTCGAAAAAAATGACCCAAAAAGCAAGGCTATAGTATGGCAAAAATGTCAAAAAATGACTTGTCCCAAAAACAGCAAGAAACAGCTTAAAACTGCATTAAATAGCCCGCAAATTCACTCCATAGCATAGAATGTTGCAAAAACGGCCAAAAACACCATAATATGGCATGTCGAAAAAATGACCCAAAAAGCAAGGCTATAGTATGGCAAAAATGTCAAAAAATGACATGTCCCAAAAACAGCAAGAAACAGCTTAAAACTGCATTAAATAGCATGCCGAGACGTGCCATAGCATAGAAAGTTGCAAAAACAACCAAAAACACCATAATATGACATGTCGAAAAAATGACCCTAAAAGCAAGGCTATAGTATGGCAAAATGTCAAAAATGACATGTCCCAAAAACAGCTGGAAACAGCTTAAAACTGCATTAAATAGCATGCCGAGATGTTCTATAGCATGAAAGAAAGTTGCAAAAATGTCCAAAAACACCATAATATGACATGTCGAAAAAATGACCCAAAAAGCAAGGCTATAGTATGGCAAAAATGTCAAAAAATGACATGTCCCAAAAACAGCTAAAAACAGCTTAAAACTGCATTAAATAGCCTGCCGAGACACGCCGTAGCATAGAAAGTTGCAAAAATGTCCAAAAATACCATAATATGACATGTCGAAAAAATGACCCAAAAAGCAAGGCTATAGTATGGCAAAAATGTCAAAAAATGACATGTCCCAAAAACAGATGGAAACAGCTTAAAACTGCATTAAATATCCCGCATATTCACTCCATTGCATAGAATGTTGCAAAAACAGCCAAAAACACCATAATATGACATGTCGAAAAAAATGAGCCAAAAAGCAAGGCTATAGTATGGCAAAAATGTCAAAAAATGACATGTCCCAAAAACAGCTAGAAACAGATTAAAACTACATTAAATAGTGTGCTGAGACGTGCCATAGCATAGAAAGTTGCAAAAACAGCCAAAAACACCATAATATGACATGTCGAAAAAATGACCCAAAAAGCAAGGCTATAGTATGGCAAAAATGTCAAAAAATGACATGTCCCAAAAACAGCTGAAAACAGCTTAAAACTGCATTAAATAGCATGCCGAGATGTGCCATAGCATAGAAAGTTGCAGAAATGGCCAAAAACACCATAATATGGCATGTCGAAAAAATGACCCAAAAAGCAAGGCTATAGTATGGCAAAAATGTCAAAAAATGACATGTCCCAAAAACAGCTGGAAACAGCTTAAAACTGCATTAAATAGCATGCCGAGACACGCTGTAGCATAGAAAGTTGCAAAAATGTCCAAAAACACCATAATATGACATGTCGAAAGAAATGACCCAAAAAGCAAGGCTATAGTATGGCAAAAATGTCAAAAAATGACATGTCCCAAAAACAGCTGGAAACAGCTTAAAACTGCATTAAATAGCCTGCCGAGACACGCTGTAGCATAGAAAGTTGCAAAAATGTCCAAAAACACCATAATATGGCATGTCGAAAAAATGAGCCAAAAAGCAAGGCTATAGTATGGCAAAAATGTCAAAAAATGACATGTCCCAAAAACAGATGGAAACAGCTTAAAACTGCATTAAATATCCCGCATATTCACTCCATTGCATAGAATGTTGCAAAAACAGCCAAAAACACCATAATATGACATGTTGAAAAAATGACCCAAAAAGCAAGGCTATAGTATGGCAAAAATGTCAAAAAATGACATGTCCCAAAAACAGCTAAAACCGGCTTAAAACTGCATTAAATAGCCTGCCGAGACGTGCCATAGCATAGAAAGTTGCAAAAATAGCCAAAAACACCATAATATGGCATGTCGAAAAAATGACCCAAAAAGCAAGGCTATAGTATGGCAAAAATGTCAAAAAATGACATGTCCCAAAAACAGCCGAAAACAGCTTGAAACTGCATTAAATAGCATGCCGAGACGCACCATAGCATAGAAAGTTGCAAAAACAACCAAAAACACCATAATATGACATGTCGAAAAAATGACCCAAAAAGCAAGGCTATAGTATGGCAAAAATGTCAAAAAATGACATGTCCCAAAAACAGCTGAAAACAGCTTAAAACTGCATTAAATAGTCCGTATATTCACTCCATGGCATAGAATGTTGCAAAAACAGCCAAAAACACCATAATATGACATGTCGAAAAAATGACCCCAAAAGCAAGGCTATAGTATGGCAAAAATGTCAAAAAATGACATGTCCCAAAAACAGCTGGAAACAGCTTAAAACTGCATTAAATAGCCTGCCGAGACACGCTGTAGCATAGAAAGTTGCAAAAATGTCCAAAACCACCATAATATGACATGTCGAAAAAAAAGACCCAAAAAGCAAGGCTATAGTATGGCAAAATGTCAAAAAATGACATGTCCCAAAAACAGCTGGAAACAGCTTAAAACTGCATTAAATAGCCTGCCGAGACACGCTGTAGCATAGAAAGTTGCAAAAATGTCCAAAACCACCATAATATGACATGTCGAAAAAAAAGACCCAAAAAGCAAGGCTATAGTATGGCAAAAATGTCAAAAAATGACATGTCCCAAAAACAGATGGAAACAGCTTAAAACTGCATTAAATATCCCGCATATTCACTCCATTGCATAGAATGTTGCAAAAACAGCCAAAAACACCATAATATGACATGTCGAAAAAATGACCCGAAAAGCAAGGCTATAGTATGGCAAAAATGTCAAAAAATGACATGTCCCAAAAACAGCTGGAAACAACTTAAAACTCCATTAAATAGCGTGCCGAGAGATGCCATAGCAAAGAAAGTTGCAGAAATGGCCAAAAACACCATAATATGACATGTCGAAAAAATAACCCAAAAAGCAAGGCTATAGTATGGCAAAAATGTCAAAAAATGACATTCCCAAAAACAGCTGGAAACAGCTTAAAACTGCATTAAATAGCCTGCCGAGACGTGCCATAGCATAGAAAGTTGCAAAAACAGCCAAAAACACCATAATATGGCATGTCGAAAAAATGACCCAAAAAGCAAGGCTATAGTATGGCAAAAATGTCAAAAAATGACATGTCCCAAAAACAGCTGGAAACAGCTTAAAACTGCATTAAATAGCATGCCGAGATGTGCCATAGCATAGAAAGTTGCAGAAATGGCCAAAAACACCATAATATGGCATGTCGAACAAAATGACCCAAAAAGCAAGGCTATAGTATGGCAAAAATGTCAAAAAATGAGTTGTCCCAGAAAGAGCTGGAAACAGCTTAAAAATGGAGAAAAGAGAAAAGGAAACTTCGGAGCAGCAGGAGGAGTGAGCCTCTATCCAAACATGACACCCCAAGAAAGAGGAGGAAGTTTCTACTGGAACACGCCACCCCAAGGCCAGCTAATGAGGAGGGAGGGAGAGTGGAGAGAGTGATTACGCGACGAATGAAGAGGAACCACAGATCACTGTGTGTTCTTTTTGGAACTCTTTGTGCATTTGCCTTATCTTGCTCAGACCTTGTGTTATCTGATACATGTAACTCTGTAAAAAGGAATGAGGATAAATGGTGCTTTTCATTTACACTTCTGACATTTTTATCTTTGAATAAAGCCTGCCTGGAGCAGTTTTAACCTTTTTCTACCATCCCAAGGTGTTTGCCTTTTCATTCTTCTGAGAATCTGGTAAGTGGCTGAAACAAACAAAACAAGGAAGACAAAAAGAAACAGGTTGCTGGACAAAAGCGAACTTTCAGTTAGCTACTTGGTCATGTCAAACTATAAATTGTTGAACTCAAATGTCAATATATGACATGTCCCCAAAACAGCTGAAAATAGTGTGCCAAGCCATGCTGTACCATAGAAAGTTGAAAAAACAGCCAAAAACACCATAATATGACATGTCGAAAAAAATGAGCCAAAAAGCAAGGCTATAGTATGGCAAAAATGTCAAAAAATGACATGTCCCAAAAACAGCCGAAAACAGCTTAAAACTGCATTAAATAGCGTGCCGAGACACGCCGTAGCATAGAACGTTGCAAAAACGGCCAAAAACACCATAATATGACATGTCGAAAAAATGACCCAAAAAGCAAGGCTATAGTATGGCAAAAATGTCAAAAAATGACATGTCCCAAAAACAGCTGAAAACAGCTTAAAACTACATTAAATACCATGCCGAGACACACTATAGCAAAGAAAGTTGCAAAAATGGCCAAAAACACGATAATATGACATGTCGAAAAAATGACCCAAAAAGCAAGGCTATAGTATGGCAAAAATGTCAAAAAATGACATGTCCCAAAAACAGCTAGAAACAGATTAAAACTACATTAAATAGTGTGCTGAGACGCGCCATAGCATAGAAAGTTGCAGAAATGGCCAAAAACACCATAATATGACATGTCGAAAAAATAACCCAAAAAGCAAGGCTATAGTATGGCAAAAATGTCAAAAAATGACATTCCCAAAAACAGCTGGAAACAGCTTAAAACTGCATTAAATAGCCTGCCGAGACGTGCCATAGCATAGAAAGTTGCAAAAACAGCCAAAAACACCATAATATGGCATGTCGAAAAAATGACCCAAAAAGCAAGGCTATAGTATGGCAAAAATGTCAAAAATGACATGTCCCAAAAACAGATAGAAACAGCTTAAAACTGCATTAAATAGCATGCCGAGACACTCCATAGCATAGAATGTTGCAAAAATAGCCAAAAACACCATAATATGGCATGTCGAAAAAATGACCCAAAAAGCAAGGCTATAGTATGGCAAAAATGTCAAAAAATGACATGTCCCAAAAACAGCCGAAAACAGCTTGAAACTGCATTAAATAGCATGCCGAGACGCGCCATAGCATAGAATGTTGCAAAAATGTCCAAAAACACCATAATATGACATGTTGAAAAAAATGACCCAAAAAGCAAGGCTATAGTATGGCAAAAATGTCAAAAAATGACTTGTCCCAAAAACAGCAGGAAACAGCTTAAAACTGCATTAAATAGCATGCCGAGATGTGCCATAGCATAGAAAGTTGCAGAAATGGCCAAAAACACCATAATATGGCATGTCGAAAAAATGACCCAAAAAGCAAGGCTATAGTATGGCAAAAATGTCAAAAAATGACATGTCCCAAAAACAGCTGGAAACAGCTTAAAACTGCATTAAATAGCATGCTGAGACACACCATAGCATAGAAAGTTGCAAAAACAACCAAAAACACCATAATATGACATGTCAAAAAAATGACCCAAAAAGCAAGGCTATAGTATGGCAAAATGTCAAAAATGACATGTCCCAAAAACAGCTGAAAACAGCTTAAAACTGCATTAAATAGTCCGTATATTCACTCCATGGCATAGAATGTTGCAAAAACAGCCAAAAACACCATAATAT
The DNA here is from genome assembly GCF_026936395.1 of Plectropomus leopardus. Classification (NCBI taxonomy): domain Eukaryota; kingdom Metazoa; phylum Chordata; class Actinopteri; order Perciformes; family Serranidae; genus Plectropomus; species Plectropomus leopardus. The sequence goes on along the minus strand of NC_142178.1, from coordinate 38,061,471 downwards.
GACATGTCGAAAAAATGACCCCAAAAGCAAGGCTATAGTATGGCAAAAATGTCAAAAAATGACATGTCCCAAAAACAGCTGGAAACAGCTTAAAACTGCATTAAATAGCCTGCCGAGACACGCTGTAGCATAGAAAGTTGCAAAAATGTCCAAAACCACCATAATATGACATGTCGAAAAAAAAGACCCAAAAAGCAAGGCTATAGTATGGCAAAAATGTCAAAAAATGACATGTCCCAAAAACAGCTGGAAACAGCTTAAAACTGCATTAAATAGCCTGCCGAGACACGCTGTAGCATAGAAAGTTGCAAAAATGTCCAAAAACACCATAATATGGCATGTCGAAAAAATGAGCCAAAAAGCAAGGCTATAGTATGGCAAAAATGTCAAAAAATGACATGTCCCAAAAACAGCTGGAAACAGCTTAAAACTGCATTAAATATCCCGATATTCACTCCATAGCATAAAATGTTGGAAAACAGCCAAAAACACCATAATATGACATGTTGAAAAATGACCCGAAAAGCAAGGCTATAGTATGGCAAAAATGTCAAAAAATGACATGTCCCAAAAACAGCTAAAACCGGCTTAAAACTGCATTAAATAGCCTGCCGAGACGTGCCATAGCATAGAAAGTTGCAAAAATGTCCAAAAACACCATAATATGACATGTCGAAAAAAAATGACCCAAAAAGCAAGGCTATAGTATGGCAAAAATGTCAAAAAATGACATGTCCCAAAAACAGCTGGAAACAGCTTAAAACTGCATTAAATAGCCCGCAAATTCACTCCATAGCATAGAATGTTGCAAAAACAGCCAAAAACACCATAATATGACATGTCGAAAAAATGAGCCAAAAAGCAAGGCTATAGTATGGCAAAAATGTCAAAAAATGACATGTCCCAAAAACAGCTAAAACCGGCTTAAAACTGCATTAAATAGCATGCCGAGACACGCTGTAGCATAGAAAGTTGCAAAAATGTCCAAAAACACCATAATATGACATGTCGAAAAAATGACCCAAAAAGCAAGGCTATAGTATGGCAAAAATGTCAAAAAATGACATGTCCCAAAAAAAGCAAGAAACAGCTTAAAACTGCATTAAATAGCATGCCGAGACACGCCATAGCATAGAAAGTTGCAGAAGTGGCCAAAAACACCATAATATGGCATGTCGAACAAAATGACCCAAAAAGCAAGGCTATAGTATGGCAAAAATGTCAAAAAATGAGTTGTCCCAGAAAGAGCTGGAAACAGCTTAAAAATGGAGAAAAGAGAAAAGGAAACTTCGGAGCAGCAGGAGGAGTGAGCCTCTATCCAAACATGACACCCCAAGAAAGAGGAGGAAGTTTCTACTGGAACACGCCACCCCAAGGCCGGCTAATGAGGAGGGATGGAGAGTGGAGAGAGTGATTACGCGACGAATGAAGAGGAACCACAGATCACTGTGTGTTCTTTTTGGAACTCTGTGCATTTGCCTTATTTTGCTCAGACCTTGTGTTATCTGATACATGTAACTCTGTAAAAAGGAATGAGGTAAATGGTGCTTTTCATTTACACTTCTGACATTTTTATCTTTGAATAAAGCCTGCCTGGAGCAGTTTTAACCTTTTTCTACCATCCCAAGGTGTTTGCCTTTTCATTCTTCTGAGAATCTGGTAAGTGGCTGAAACAAACAAAACAAGGAAGACAAAAAGAAACAGGTTGCTGGACAAAAGCGAACTTTCAGTTAGCTACTTGGTCATGTCAAACTATAAATTCTTGAACAATCAAAATGTCAATATATGACATGTCCCCAAAACAGCTGTAAATAGCGTGCCAAGCCATGCTGTACCATAGAAAGTTGAAAAAACAGCCAAAAACACCATAATATGACATGTCGAAAAAAATGAGCCAAAAAGCAAGGCTATAGTATGGCAAAAATGTCAAAAAATGACATGTCCCAAAAACAGCCGAAAACAGCTTAAAACTGCATTAAATAGCGTGCCGAGACACGCCGTAGCATAGAACGTTGCAAAAACGGCCAAAAACACCATAATATGACATGTCGAAAAAATGACCCAAAAAGCAAGGCTATAGTATGGCAAAAATGTCAAAAAATGACATGTCCCAAAAACAGCTGAAAACAGCTTAAAACTGCATTAAATACCATGCCGAGACACACTATAGCAAAGAAAGTTGCAAAAATGGCCAAAAACACCATAATATGACATGTCGAAAAAATGACCCAAAAAGCAAGGCTATAGTATGGCAAAAATGTCAAAAAATGACATGTCCCAAAAACAGCTAGAAACAGATTAAAACTACATTAAATAGTGTGCTGAGACGCGCCATAGCATAGAAAGTTGCAGAAATGGCCAAAAACACCATAATATGACATGTCGAAAAAAATGACCCGAAAAGCAAGGCTATAGTATGGCAAAAATGTCAAAAAATGACATGTCCCAAAAACAGCTGGAAACAACTTAAAACTCCATTAAATAGCGTGCCGAGAGATGCCATAGCAAAGAAAGTTGCAGAAATGGCCAAAAACACCATAATATGACATGTCGAAAAAATAACCCAAAAAGCAAGGCTATAGTATGGCAAAAATGTCAAAAAATGACATTCCCAAAAACAGCTGGAAACACATCAAAACTTCATAAAAGGGCGTGCCGAGACACGCTATAGTAATGAAAGTTGCAAAAACAACCAAAAACACCATAATATGACATGTCGAAAAAAATGAGCCAAAAAGCAAGGCTATAGTATGGCAAAAATGTCAAAAAATGACATGTCCCAAAAACAGCTAGAAACAGATTAAAACTACATTAAATAGTGTGCTGAGACACGCCATAGCATAGAAAGTTTCCAAAATGGCGAAAAACAACATAATATTTCATGTCGAAAAAATGACCCTAGAAGCAAGGCTATAGTATGGCAAAAATGTCAAAAAATGACATGTCCCAAAAACAGCTGGAAACAGCTTAAAACTGCATTAAATAACCCGCAAATTCACTCCATAGCATAGAATGTTGCAAAAACAACCAAAAACACCATAATATGACATGTCAAAAAAAATGACCCAAAAAGCAAGGCTATAGTATGGCAAAAATGTCAAAAAATGACATGTCCCAAAAACAGCCGAAAACAGCCTAAAACTGCATTAAATAGCGTGTCGAGACACGCCGTAGCATAGAACGTTGCAAAAACGGCCAAAAACACCATAACATGACATGTCGAAAAAATGACCCAAAAAGCAAGGCTATAGTATGGCAAAAATGTCAAAAAATTACATGTCCCAAAAACAGATGAAAACAGCTTAAAACTCCATTAAATAGCGTGCCGAGAGATGCCATAGCATAGAAAGTTGCAAAAATGGCCAAAAACACCGTAACATGACATGTCGAAAAAAATGACCCAAAAAGCAAGGCTATAGTATGGCAAAAATGTCAAAAAATGACATGTCCCAAAAACAGCTGAAAATACTTTAAAACTGCATTAAATACTATGCCGAGACACACCATAGCATAGAACATTGCAAAATGGCCAAAAACACCATAATATGACATGTCGAAAAAATGACCCAAAAAGCAAGGCTATAGTATGGCAAAAATGTCAAAAAATGACATGTCCCAAAAACAGCTAGAAACACATCAAAACTTCATGAATAGACGTGACTAGACACGCTATAGTAATGAAAGTTGCAAAAACAGCCAAAAACACCATAATATGACATGTCGAAAAAAATGAGCCAAACAGCAAGGCTATAGTATGGCAAAAATGTTAAAAAATGACATGTCCCAAAAACAGCCGAAAACAGCTTAAAACTGCATTAAATAGCGTGCCGAGACACACCGTAGGATAGAACATTGCAAAAACGGCCAAAAAACACCATAATATGACATGTCGAAAAAATGACCCAAAAAGCAAGGCTATAGTATGGCAAAAATGTCAAAAAATGACATGTCCCAAAAACAGCTAGAAACAGATTAAAACTACATTAAATAGTGTGCTGAGACGCGCCATAGCATAGAAAGTTGCAGAAATGGCCAAAAACACCATAACATGACATGTCGAAAAGAATGACCCTAAAAGCAAGGCTATAGTATGGCAAAAATGTCAAAAAATGACATGTCCCAAAAACAGCTGAAAACACATCAAAACTGCAATACCATGCGAGACACACTATAGCAAAGAAAGTTGCAAAAATGGCCAAAAAACACCATAATATGACATGACATGAAAGAAATGACCAAAAAAAGGCTTATAGTATGGCAAAATGTCAAAAAATGACATGTCCCAAAAACAGCTGAAAACATCAAAAACTTCATAAAAGGGCGTGCCGAGACACGCTATAGTAATGAAAGTTGCAAAAACAACCAAAAACACCATAATATGACATGTCGAAAAAATGACCCTAAAAGCAAGGCTATAGTATGGCAAAAATGTCAAAAAATGACATGTCCCAAAAACAGCTGAAAACAGCTTAAAACTGCATTAAATACCATGCCGAGACACACTATAGCAAAGAAAGTTGCAAAAATGGCCAAAAACACCATAATATGACATGTCGAAAGAAATGACCCAAAAAGCAAGGCTATGGTATGGCAAAAATGTCAAAAAATGACATGTCCCAAAAAAAGCCGAAAACAGCTTAAAACTGCATTAAATAGCGTGCCGAGACACACCATAGCATAGAAAGTTGCAGAAATGGCCAAAAACACCATAATATGACAGGTCGAAAAAATAACCCTAAAAGCAAGGCTATAGTATGGCAAAAATGTCAAAAAATGACATGTCCCAAAAACAGCTGAAAACAGCTTAAAACTGCATTAAATACCATGCCGAGACACACTATAGCAAAGAAAGTTGCAAAAATGGCCAAAAACACCATAATATGACATGTCGAAAGAAATGAGCCAAAAAGCAAGGCTATAGTATGGCAAAAATGTCAAAAAATGACATGTCCCAAAAACAGCTGGAAACAGCTTAAAACTGCATTAAATAGCGTGCCGAGACACACCATAGCATAGAAAGTTGCAGAAATGGCCAAAAACACCATAATATGGCATGTCGAAAAAATGAGCCAAAAAGCAAGGCTATAGTATGGCAAAAATGTCAAAAAATGACATGTCCCAAAAACAGCTGAAAACAGCTTAAAACTGCATTAAATACCATGCCGAGACACACTATAGCAAAGAAAGTTGCAAAAATGGCCAAAAACACCATAATATGACATGTCGAAAGAAATGACCCAAAAAGCAAGGCTATAGTATGGCAAAAATGTCAAAAAATGACATGTCCCAAAAAAAGCAAGAAACAGCTTAAAACTGCATTAAATAGCGTGCTGAGACACACCATAGCATAGAATGTTGCAAAAACAACCAAAAACACCATAATATGACATGTCGAAAAAAATGACCCAAAAAGCAAGGCTATAGTATGGCAAAAATGTCAAAAAATGACATGTCCCAAAAACAGCTGGAAACAGCTTAAAACTGCATTAAATAGCGTGTCGAGACACGCCGTAGCATAGAACGTTGCAAAAACGGCCAAAAACACCATAATATGACATGTCGAAAAAATAACCCAAAAAGCAAGGCTATAGTATGGCAAAAATGTCAAAAAATTACATGTCCCAAAAACAGATGAAAACAGCTTAAAACTCCATTAAATAGCGTGCCGAGAGATGCCATAGCATAGAAAGTTGCAGAAATGGCCAAAAACACCATAACATGACATGTCGAAAAAAATGACCCAAAAAGCAAGGCTATAGTATGGCAAAAATGTCAAAAAATGACATGTCCCAAAAACAGCCGAAAACAGCTTAAAACTGCATTAAATAGCGTGCCGAGACACGCCGTAGCATAGAACATTGCAAAAAACGGCCAAAAACACCATAATATGACATGTCGAAAAAATGACCCAAAAAGCAAGGCAAAAATGTCAAAAAATGACATGTCCCAAAAACAGCTGAAAACACATCAAAACTTCATAAAAGGGCGTGCCGAGACACGCGATAGTAATGAAAGTTGCAAAAACAGCCAAAAGCACCATAATATGACATGTCGAAAAAATGAGCCAAAAAGCAAGGCTATAGTATGGCAAAAATGTCAAAAAATGACATGTCCCAAAAACAGCTGGAAACAGATTAAAACTGCATTAAATAGCGTGCCGAGACACGCCGTAGGATAGAACATTGCAAAAACGGCCAAAAAACACCATAATATGACATGTCGAAAAAATGACCCAAAAAGCAAGGCTATAGTATGGCAAAAATGTCAAAAAATGACATGTCCCAAAAACAGCTAGAAACAGATTAAAACTACATTAAATAGTGTGCTGAGACGCGCCATAGCATAGAAAGTTGCAGAAATGGCCAAAAACACCATAACATGACATGTCGAAAAAAATGACCCAAAAAGCAAGGCTATAGTATAGCAAAAATGTCAAAAAATGACATTCCCAAAAACAGCTGGAAACACATCAAAACTGCATTAAATAGCGTGCCGAGACACGCCGTAGCATAGAACGTTGCAAAAACGGCCAAAAACACCATTATATGACATGTCGAAAAAAATGACCCAAAAAGCAAGGCTATAGTATGGCAAAAATGTCAAAAAATGACATGTCCCAAAAACAGCTAGAAACACATCAAAACTTCATAAAAGGGCGTGCCGAGACACGCTATCGTAATGAAAGTTGCAAAAACAGCCAAAAACACCATAATATGACATGTCGAAAAAAATGAGCCAAAAAGCAAGGCTATAGTATGGCAAAAATGTCAAAAAATGACATGTCCCAAAAAGAGCCGAAAACAGCTTAAAACTGCATTAAATAGCGTGCCGAGACACACCGTATCATAGAACGTTGCAAAAACGGCCAAAAACACCATAACATGACATGTCGAAAAAATGACCCAAAAAGCAAGGCTATAGTATGGCAAAAATGTCAAAAAATGACATGTCCCAAAAACAGCTAGAAACAGATTAAAACTGCATTAAATAGTGTGCTGAGACGCGCCATAGCATAGAAAGTTGCAGAAATGGCCAAAAACACCATAACATGACATGTCGAAAAAAATGACCCGAAAAGCAAGGCTATAGTATGGCAAAAATGTCAAAAAATGACATGTCCCAAAAACAGCCGAAAACAGCTTAAAACTGCATTAAATAGCGTGTCGAGACACGCCGTAGCATAGAACGTTGCAAAAACGGCCAAAAACACCATAATATGACATGTCGAAAAAATAACCCAAAAAGCAAGGCTATAGTATGGCAAAAATGTCAAAAAATGACATTCCCAAAAACAGCTGAAAACAGCTTAAAACTGCATTAAATAGCGTGCCGAGACACGCTATAGTAATGAAAGTTGCAAAAACAGCCAAAAACACCATAATATGACATGTCGAAAAAATGAGCCAAAAAGCAAGGCTATAGTATGGCAAAAATGTCAAAAAATGACATGTCCCAAAAACAGCTGGAAACAGCTTAAAACTGCATTAAATAGCGTGCCGAGACACACCATAGCATAGAAAGTTGCAGAAATGGCCAAAAACACCATAATATGACATGTCGAAAAAAATTACCCAAAAAGCAAGGCTATAGTATGGCAGAAATGGCAAAAAATTACATGTCCCAAAAACAGCTGGAAACAGCTTAAAACTGCATTAAATAGCCCGCAATTTCACTCCATAGCATAGAACGATGCAAAAACGGCCAAAAACACCATAATATGACATGTCGAAAAAATGACCCAAAAAGCAAGGCTATAGTATGGCAAAAATGTCAAAAAATGACATTCCCAAAAACAGCTGAAAACACATCAAAACTTCATAAAAGGGCGTGCCGAGACACGCTATAGTAATGAAAGTTGCAGAAATGGCCAAAAACACCGTAACATGACATGTCGAAAAAAATGACCCAAAAAGCAAGGCTATAGTATGGCAAAAATGTCAAAAAATGATATGTCCCAAAAACGGCTGGAAACAGCTTAAAACTCCATTAAATACCATGCCGAGAGATGCCATAGCATAGAAAGTTGCAGAAATGGCCAAAAACACCATTATATGACATGTCGAAAAAAATGACCCAAAAAGCAAGGCTATAGTATGGCAAAAATGTCAAAAAATGACATGTCCCAAAAACAGCTAGAAACAGATTAAAACTACATTAAATAGTGTGCTGAGACGCGCCATAGCATAGAAAGTTGCAGAAATGGCCAAAAACACCATAATATGACATGTCGAAAAAATGAGCCAAAAGGCAAGGCTATAGTATGGCAAAAATGTCAAAAAATGACATGTCCCAAAAAGAGCCGAAAACAGCTTAAAACTGCATTAAATACCATGCCGAGACACACTATAGCAAAGAAAGTTGCAAAAATGGCCAAAAACACGATAATATGACATGACGAAAGAAATGACCCAAAAAGCAAGGCTATAGTATGGCAAAAATGTCAAAAAATGACATGTCCCAAAAACAGCCGAAAACAGCTTAAAACTGCATTAAATAGCGTGCCGAGACACACCATAGCATAGAAAGTTGCAGAAATGGCCAAAAACACCATAATATGGCATGTCGAAAAAATGACCCAAAAAGCAAGGCTATAGTATGGCAAAAATGTCAAAAAATGACATGTCCCAAAAACAGCTGGAAACAACTTAAAACTCCATTAAATAGTGTGCCGAGAGATGCCATAGCATAGAAAGTTGCAAAAATGGCCAAAAACACTATAATACAACATGTCGAAAGAAATGACCCAAAAAGCAAGGCTATAGTATGGCAAAAATGTCAAAAAATGACATGTCCCAAAAACAGCTGGAAACAGCTTAAAACTGCATTAAATAGCCCGCAAATTCACTCCATAGCATAGAACGATGCAAAAACGGCCAAAAACACCATAATATGACATGTCGAAAAAATGACCCAAAAAGCAAGGCTATAGTATGGCAAAAATGTCAAAAAATGACATGTCCCAAAAACAGCTGAAAACACATCAAAACTTCATGAATGGGCGTGCCGAGACACGCTATAGTAATGAAAGTTGCAGAAATGGCCAAAAACACCATAACATGACATGTCGAAAAAAATGACCCAAAAAGCAAGGCTATAGTATGGCAAAAATGTCAAAAAATGACATTCCCAAAAACAGCCGAAAACAGCTTAAAACTGCATTAAATAGCATGCCGAGACACGCCGTATCATAGAAAGTTGCAAAACAACCAAAAACACCATAATATGACATGTCGAAAAAATTAGCCAAAAAGCAAGGCTATAGTATGGCAAAAATGTCAAATAATGACACGTCTCAAAAACAGCTAGAAACAGATTAAAACTACATTAAATAGTGTGCTGAGACGCACCATAGCATAGAAAGTTGCAGAAATGGCCAAAAACACCATAATATGACATGTCGAAAAAAATGAGCCAAAAAGCAAGGCTATAGTATGGCAGAAATGGCAAAAAATTACATGTCCCAAAAACAGCTGGAAACAGCTTAAAACTGCATTAAATACCATGCTGAGACACATACAGCATAGAACGATGCAAAATGGCCAAAAACACCATAATATGACATGTCGAAAAAATGACCCAAAAAGCAAGGCTATAGTATGGCAAAAATGTCAAAAAATGACATGTCCCAAAAACAGCTAGAAACAGATTAAAACTGCATTAAATAGTGTGCTGAGACGCGCCATAGCATAGAAAGTTGCAGAAATGGCCAAAAACACCATAACATGACATGTCGAAAAAAATGACCCGAAAAGCAAGGCTATAGTATGGCAAAAATGTCAAAAAATGACATGTCCCAAAAACAGCCGAAAACAGCTTAAAACTGCATTAAATAGCGTGTCGAGACACGCCGTAGCATAGAACGTTGCAAAAACGGCCAAAAACACCATAATATGACATGTCGAAAAAATAACCCAAAAAGCAAGGCTATAGTATGGCAAAAATGTCAAAAAATGACATTCCCAAAAACAGCCGAAAACAGCTTAAAACTGCATTAAATAGCATGCCGAGACACGCCGTATCATAGAAAGTTGCAAAAACGGCCAAAAACACCATAATATGACATGTCGAAAAAATTAGCCAAAAAGCAAGGCTATAGTATGGCAAAAATGTCAAATAATGACACGTCTCAAAAACAGCTAGAAACAGATTAAAACTACATTAAATAGTGTGCTGAGACGCACCATAGCATAGAAAGTTGCAGAAATGGCCAAAAACACCATAATATGACATGTCGAAAAAAATGAGCCAAAAAGCAAGGCTATAGTATGGCAGAAATGGCAAAAAATTACATGTCCCAAAAACAGCTGGAAACAGCTTAAAACTGCATTAAATAGCCCGCAAATTCGTACATAGCATAGAACGATGCAAAAACGGCCAAAAACACCATAATATGACATGTCGAAAAAATGACCCAAAAAGCAAGGCTATAGTATGGCAAAAATGTCAAAAAATGACATGTCCCAAAAACAGCTAGAAACAGATTAAAACTGCATTAAATAGTGTGCTGAGACGCGCCATAGCATAGAAAGTTGCAGAAATGGCCAAAAACACCATAACATGACATGTCGAAAAAAATGACCCGAAAAGCAAGGCTATAGTATGGCAAAAATGTCAAAAAATGACATGTCCCAAAAACAGCCGAAAACAGCTTAAAACTGCATTAAATAGCGTGTCGAGACACGCCGTAGCATAGAACGTTGCAAAAACGGCCAAAAACACCATAATATGACATGTCGAAAAAATAACCCAAAAAGCAAGGCTATAGTATGGCAAAAATGTCAAAAAATGACATTCCCAAAAACAGCTGAAAACAGCTTAAAACTGCATTAAATAGCGTGCCGAGACACGCTATAGTAATGAAAGTTGCAAAAACAGCCAAAAACACCATAATATGACATGTCGAAAAAAATGAGCCAAACAGCAAGGCTATAGTATGGCAAAAATGTCAAAAAATGACATGTCCCAAAAACAGCTGGAAACAGCTTAAAACTGCATTAAATAGCATGCCGAGACGCGCCGTAGCATGGAAAGTTGCAAAAATGTCCAAAAACACCATAATATGACATGTCGAAAAAAATGACCCAAAAAGCAAGGCTATAGTATGGCAAAAATGTCAAAAAATGACATGTCCCAAAAACAGCCGAAAACAGCTTAAAACTGCATTAAATAGCGTGCCGAGACACACCATAGCATAGAAAGTTGCAGAAATGGCCAAAAACACCATAATATGACATGTCGAAAAAAATTACCCAAAAAGCAAGGCTATAGTATGGCAGAAATGGCAAAAAATTACATGTCCCAAAAACAGCTGGAAACAGCTTAAAACTGCATTAAATAGCCCGCAAATTCACTCCATAGCATAGAACGATGCAAAAACGGCCAAAAACACCATAATATGACATGTCGAAAAAATGACCCAAAAAGCAAGGCTATAGTATGGCAAAAATGTCAAAAAATGACATGTCCCAAAAACAGCTGAAAACACATCAAAACTTCATAAAAGGGCGTGCCGAGACACGCTATAGTAATGAAAGTTGCAAAAACAACCAAAAACACCATAATATGACATGTCGAAAAAATGACCCAAAAAGCAAGGCTATAGTATGGCAAAAATGTCAAAAAATGATATGTCCCCAAAACGGCTGGAAACAGCTTAAAACTCCATTAAATAGCGTGCCGAGAGATGCCATAGCATAGAAAGTTGCAGAAATGGCCAAAAACACCATTATATGACATGTCGAAAAAAAAGACCCAAAAAGCAAGGCTATAGTATGGCAAAAATGTCAAAAAATGACATGTCCCAAAAACAGCTGAAAACAGCTTAAAACTGCATTAAATAGCATGCCGAGACGCGCCATAGCATAGAAAGTTGCAGAAATGGCCAAAAACACCATAATATGACATGTCGAAAAAAATGAGCCAAAAAGCAAGGCTATAGTATGGCAGAAATGTCAAAAAATGACATGTCCCAAAAACAGCTGGAAACAACTTAAAACTCCATTAAATAGTGTGCCGAGAGATGCCATAGCATAGAAAGTTGCAAAAATGGCCAAAAACACTATAATACGACATGTCGAAAAAAATGAGCCAAAAAGCAAGGCTATAGTATGGCAAAAATGTCAAAAACTGACATGTCCCAAAAACAGCTGAAAATACTTTAAAACTGCATTAAATACTATGCCGAGACACACCATAGCAAAGAAAGTTGCAAAAATGGCCAAAAACACCATAATACGACATGTCGAAAGAAATGACCCAAAAAGCAAGGCTATAGTATGGCAAAAATGTCAAAAAATGACATGTCCCAAAAACAGCTGGAAACAGCTTAAAACTGCATTAAATAGCCCGCAAATTCACTCCATAGCATAGAACGATGCAAAAACGGCCAAAAACACCATAATATGACATGTCGAAAAAATGACCCAAAAAGCAAGGCTATAGTATGGCAAAAATGTCAAAAAATGACATGTCCCAAAAACAGCTGAAAACACATCAAAACTTCATAAAAGGGCGTGCCGAGACACGCTATAGTAATGAAAGTTGCAGAAATGGCCAAAAACACCATAACATGACATGTCGAAAAAAATGACCCAAAAAGCAAGGCTATAGTATGGCAAAAATGTCAAAAAATGACATTCCCAAAAACAGCCGAAAACAGCTTAAAACTGCATTAAATAGCATGCCGAGACACGCCGTATCATAGAAAGTTGCAAAAACGGCCAAAAACACCATAATATGACATGTCGAAAAAATTAGCCAAAAAGCAAGGCTATAGTATGGCAAAAATGTCAAATAATGACACGTCTCAAAAACAGCTGGAAACAGCTTAAAACTGCATTAAATAGCCCGCAAATTCGTACATAGCATAGAACGATGCAAAAACGGCCAAAAACACCATAACATGACATGTCGAAAAAATGACCCAAAAAGCAAGGCTATAGTATGGCAAAAATGTCAAAAAATGACATGTCCCAAAAACAGCTGGAAACAGATTAAAACTATATTAAATATCATGCAGAGACGCGCCATAGCATAGAAAGTTGAGACAGATGAGGTCACAAAATCTAATCAGGCCATTCTTGAATACAATATATTTTTTTGTATATTTATTCATTTATTTGGAAATATGTGCCGTATTTGAAGAAATTTCCTAAAGGCATTCTTGAGAATTTCTGCACGAAATCATCAACTCCTTAATCAAATAAACACATAACACTAAAAAGGATATGTTTTACGAGTATTTAAGCACATGTCACAGTTCTTCTGAATGAGAATCTACTGCACTTTTAGGAGGATAGAGACAGTCTGCTATCAAATTTGCTGTGCAGTCATCTGCAATGACGTAATGATGAAAGAGGCGGGAAACTATGAACTCACTGTACTGATCAAATTTAAGGGAAGCAGTTTTATTGTTCCCGTATTTGGCATTTTATTTCAGTTGTGTATTAGCTCTGCTTTACTATTATAAACCTTTGTGTTTCTATCAAGCACAGGCTGCTGTACAGCTGAGCCGCAGACCTGTTCATAGGTGTTGCCGCCACAGACGGCACAGACGGCAACACCCAATAAGTTCAAGCAATTACCAGATTCACTACGTTGTTCTGGTATGTATGCAACCTTTTGTTTACTCTGCCACAACCAAACAAGCCCTGAATGCTAAAACCCAGGAAGCGGGTTAGTTTGCTGGAAATGTGCCCTAATTACACAGCTCTATTTTGACAGGTGTAGGTTTGATGCTGCCACCCTCAAAATCTCCCGGGGAAATCCCAGCCTGCAGTGAGCTGTGCTTGCTAGGAAATGGCCGTTTGCGCAAAGGTACAGAAGAGGTCTCGCCTCGCTACAACAAAGCAGAGTGATTTGGCGGCTGCACTTTTTTTCCAGAGACATTTCCTCGAGTAGTTCAGGAATACTGCCGTCCACCCTGAGAGAGGAAACTTCCTTATGTTTGACCAAAGTCAGACCTTTAGCGACTTTCAGTCAGCACAAGAAAGGAGCAAATAGGGTAGATGTCTATTTGTATTCCTACATTAAATTACCCCAAATCTCAAGTTAAATTAATGAAAAACAACTTACACCAGACACAGGGCAATATTACCAAATATGACGTACGCATTTCAGCGAAAATTTGTCTAGTTTGACAGGTCACGCAAGCTGATTACACAGTATTGGGATGTCCTGATTTAAAAACAATTTTTTTTGCCCCTGATCCTGATCGAAGTCATTTAAATATTGAGTATATGCCCATACCAAATCCCAATCCAATACTTCTGTTTTCCTAGATATATAGCTGCACATGCACACTTTAACCCTGATGTTATTCAAATCAGTCAAATGTATACATTCATGACAACAGAATAGCTCTTCTTTACCTGAATGAACTGTATTCTGTTTATTTTTTATACATTATGCTTTTTGCAAAGATTAAATGAATAAATATGTAATTTCATGTTTGCTTGCAGGGATTGTTGCACTTGCAGTGGCGTTTTGAGTGTGACAGACAGTTGTCTGTCTCTCTAAAAACGAGTTCATCTAACTTTGGTTAATAGCATAAATAGTCCATCTCACACTGCGTTTTGTTGTCGTTTATGGTGTGTGTCCTTGTTGCTCTGCATGAAACCAACACCAATAAAAACATCTGTGTGACACTTAATGTAAAACAAAGGATTTCAATTTTTTAAATAATGCCTTAAAGGGCCCTGATACTGATCACTGAGATTGGATCGGGACATACAATAGACTAAATTGAAAGATGGACAGAATGGCAGCTACTCAAAAGAAAAGCCAAAAGATCTCAATCGTCCACTGGTGGCTGGCTGCAGTATGGCTTTAAACAGTTATTTGATGCTGTAAAAAGGGGATTTGACAACATGATTGACGTGCGTGTGTGCCAGTCCGTGTGCTCATGATCAATGACGCCGCTCACAATTGGTCGGACCGGTGTCTGGGCGGGAACTGGATATCTCGGAGATTGCCACCACACAGACTCTAGCTCCAAAAAATAACAGTGCAAGACTGCAGGAGCCGTATTTTGGCTTCATTTTTGCACAGTGAAGGTAAGTGACGACGAGTCGTCCAGCTTTGTAGTTCTTATTGTCTTTACATTTCGGTTTACAGAAAACAGCAGGATTGCAAAAAAAACCAAACGATTACATTAAAGTTAAAATGCAATCAGTGATGCCTGGTTTGTAACATGCAGCGATGTATAATGTAATTTAACATTAATGTAACATTACTTGCTTACAAAACAATATGTGATTATTGTTGAGTTACTGAATAATTTCAGAAAACTGGCCTCAAACACAGCGCAGTACGTTTGGCAGATCAGTTACAGTCAGTGAGGAGTGTCTGAGCTGCATTCCTTCATGTTGATAAATGTGCACTTGTTTCAGTTTGAGTGTGTGTCTTTGTGTGTGTCTTTGTGTGTGTGTGTGTGTGTGTGTGTGTGTGTGTGTGTGTGTGTGTGTGTGTGTGTCCCATCATGCCTTTGCCTGTGCGACAGTTTACCGGTCTATATCTGGCAGCTCCACAGGCAGCGCTGCCTGTGCGAGTGAAGCCAGATTGATTAGGGCCGAGCATTGATTGGACAGACATCTGCTTCCTCCCTCCCTCCCACCCGGAAAAAAACACAAACAAGCTTCCGTCTGACGGGCTTATTTCTTCTCTGCCACAGAATAGCCGCCTGCCTCGGGAGAGAACATGATACACTGACACTTCAGAGGGGACTGTTACAGAAACTCAGCAAATATTCAGGCTCTGAACGGCTGCCGATTTGAGAGCTGCACCAAAGCTGAGATGACAATACAAGCAACAGAATTAAAGTTACAGCAACATTTATAGTCTGCACTACAGTACAACCAGGACTTTTTTATCTACAAGGGAATATAAGTTTACTGGAGAGAAAATTAAATTCAATAGTTGGGTTTTTTTTCTGTCTTTGAACTGTTTTAGTGAAGTGTTGATGGTCATTTTGCAGGCTGCAGCTTGTGGTGCTGTTTAATTGAAGTGCATTATACTGATGTTTCTATTGTTTTGTCCAGTTTGTTTATCCCTTTGGAACTGAGTGAACTGGCTTGATTTCATTCAAAAAAATGGGAATAAGGAAATGAACAATTAAAGAAGAAATTACCAAAATATTAGGAAATAAATACAAGTAAATGATTAAAAAAAAAAATTAAAATAAATGAAATAATAATAATAATAATAATAATAATAATAATAATAATAACAATAACAATAACAATAACAATAAAACATTTATTCCATTACTTAAAAATATAATAATTTTGTTACATAATTTGAAATACGTATCAACGTATCAACCCTAGCCATAAATAAAGTTTTCCCCAATATTTTTACCTTTTGTTCCACTGACATTTTCCCCTCTCTTTTTAAAAAGTTATTTTCTAAAACTACTAATCTATTGCAATTTGAGGGGAATTTCTTACCACGTTACTCTTTGCCTTTTTCCATGTTTTTGAAAGAAATCGCATCAGAAATCAGCAAAAGAAAAGTGACGCCGCTCCTGGTTTAAAAGGGTTATACTGAAGAAGGTAGGCTAAATAACAAAAAAACACCTCTCTGTATTATGCAATACAGTTCAACGGCAACACAAACTACATCCTCCACAATTATCAACACCTCTAAAACAAAAACAAGGTGATGGTTATGAAAATGCATCTAAACGGCCTGAAGGGTAATCAGCCCCAACACTGCTCAAGGTTACTGCACGTTTGCATCGACTGGGTGCGGTTTTATTTTTGGCTGTAAACATCAAGGCTGCAATCCTCAGGTGACTAATTAAAGTTAGCCCCACAGAGAACCAGACATCTTCCCTGGTCTCATTTTTGGTCCCTTGTCAGCGTTTACACTCTGTGACACCTTTTTTAATACTGTTTAAGGCTCAGCCCGCCTCAGATTAACACTTTAGTGACCAGTTTTACAAGTTTTAGCTGTGTTTGTGTATTTTTATGTATGTTTTTAAGGTGTTTCTACTTACAATTACTGCATCAAAACTCCTGGTGATATCAGTTCTATTTTTAAAGTCTCAACCCTCCCAAATTCAGCTTCTCCTCAGCTATTCTCCATCTTTCCCACATGGCCCCTCGTAGGAATGATGGCACTGTTACAGGTCGGAAAAGTGGGTCGGCCTCTCTGGCCCAGATCTTAACTGATTTAGGGTCTTCCTGGAGGGCAGAAATGTCTTTGCTCCAATTGTAAAACACTGAAAAAGTTACGTGTGGTGTCCCTCCGGAATCGATCCCTCGTCTCCTTTGTATCCAAACTGCACAAACTGTCATACTTATGCAGACGATACACTGCTTCACACATCAGTCTCCAACAAGGAATTCTGTCCTCCCTGATTGAGCGCTATGAGGTTCTCAACTTGTGCATGATAAGTGGTTTTAAACAAGTACATCACCTATGACCACCAAAATCTAATCAGCTCATCCTTGAGATCACTCGAACTTTTGTGCCAAATTTGACGAAAATCCTTCAAAGCATTCATGAGATAACATGTTTACATGAATGACACAGACAAGGTCACTGTGACATTGACCTTTCACCTATGACCATAAAATCTCATCATCTCATCCTTGAGTCCACTCAAATGTTTATGCAAAACTTGACAAAAAACCCACAAAGCATTCATGATGTAATGTGTTTTCATGACACAGAAAAGGTCAAAGTGACCTTTACCTTTCACCTATGACCACCAAAATCTAATCAGCTCATCCTTGAGTTCACTCGAACTTTTGCGCCAAATTTGACGAAAATCCCTCAAAGCATTCATGACAACATGTTTACATAAATGATACAGACAAGGCCACAGTGCCACGGTGACTCTGACCTTTCACCTTTGACCACCAAAATCTAATCAGCTCATCCTTGAGTCCAAGTGAACACTTGTGCCAAACAAAAAGTGGATGTGTTTGCTGAATTTTAAGAAATTCCCTCAAAGAGTCCTTGAGATATCACATTGACAAGAATGGTCCGACATAAATCACGAAGGACGGACAATCCCAAAACCAAACGCCTCCGACCTCGGCCATCGCCGGCGCGGAGGCACAAAAAAACAAAAAAACAAAAAGAAGACTTTGTAATCTACTGTGTCTCTGAAAAAAATCCCATTTAGAGACCATTATTATGAAATTCCCTAACACAATATTTACTGATTTTACCAAAGAATTAAAAGAATTTTCAGACTTGTTTCAAATACACCTCTCGAACACATTCATTACCAGACAGAAGTGCAAATGAGTAATGAAATGACTGATGAGTGTGTGTGTGTGTGTGTGTGTGTGTGTGTGTGTGTTACCTTTTCTGTGGAACACAGCATTGAGGAAGTCTTGGGCCTGTCTCTCCAGCCGGCTGATCCGAGACTGCTCCTGTTTGAGGTCTTCACACTCTGACAGCACCTGGCTGCCTCCACCTTTCTCTACACTGTGCTCCTGCACAAACACACACAGACAAATGAGTGAGTAAAGGCCTGTCCTGTTCACAAAAATAAATTTAACCTTTGGAAACCTGGAGGAACACTTTTTTGTGCTGCTTTTAGACTTTCACAAGTTTTTAACCTCTGAACCTCAAGAAAATTGGTCTGATTTCTTTCAAAAACAAGGACAGAACGGCAGTGACCAACTTCTCATGAATGTCCTACTAATTACAAGAAATAAGTAAAAGATGACAAAGAAAATAACCTGATTTTAAAAAAAAAAAATTTAAAAAAAAAGGGGAAAGATTCGATTTTTATTTTTAAACTAGGCAAAAAATATCCAGAAAAATATAATTGTAATCATTATAAAACCCTTTTCTTATTTTCTTACTTTTTTTCCCCCAAATTTTCTGCACTTCTTTTTGGACATTTTATTGTTTCTTTTTTTTTTTTTTTTTTTTTTTTTTTACTTGGCAAGAAATTTCCCACACATTGCAAAATATTACCTGAACATTAGTTTTATTAGATTTTTTTTATTGGGTAAAAATGTTTTTTTTTCCCATATGTTTATAT
This sequence comes from Plectropomus leopardus, assembly GCF_026936395.1. Classification (NCBI taxonomy): domain Eukaryota; kingdom Metazoa; phylum Chordata; class Actinopteri; order Perciformes; family Serranidae; genus Plectropomus; species Plectropomus leopardus. The sequence goes on along the minus strand of NC_142178.1, from coordinate 38,042,465 downwards.
ATATATATATATATATATATATATATATATATATACTTTTTTTCAGCATTTGTGGGTCATTTTCTTTTTTTTATTAGTGGGCGTTTTATTTCTTATTTATTTGTTTTCATTAATGTTCTTGTAACTTTTTTTTTTTTTTACAATTTTTTCCCACAATTTTTTTGGCCATGTCTTATTAAGTTGCTCACTGTCCTTTCCCCGTGTGTTTGAGAAAAGTCAAGCCCATTTGCTCAGTTTTTTAGAGTTAATTTTTTCATTATTGTTGGTGGCAAAGAAATGGTTTCATAAGTGCACAAAAATCCTATTCAGAGCTCCTGTGAAGAGACATTTTGGAGATTGGGAACGATAACTGGGATGTAAAAGATAATAAATATGATTATTAATCCACTCGAGACACTTCACAGACACAAACATGTGAAAGTGTCAGTAACCAATGAAACGGCAGCGCAGGGAGAAGTGGTGGCAGGACGGCTCACTTCTCTACTGAGGTGCCATTGTTGGAGGAGGACCTTTTTCAAACTGACAGCCAATCAAACGGCTCCCTCGGTGTACTCGAGGTCTGGAGCCCGATGAGACGCCGCTCTGCCAATGAGAGATTACAATAAAAGAAAGCCGCTTGAGAGGGAACGTGAATTCAGCCTTTGAATGCGAGACAGGATTAACAGCCCTGCTGGTGTGTGTTGCGGTTGTCAGTTGTAATGAGTGTGTCTTTATAACATTAACAGGGAATCTGAGAGTATACGTGTGTGTTTGCGTCAATGGCAAAAGACAAAGCAACACACTGAGATGAGTTTTAAAGGCTCTCAGTGTTTCTCCCTCTCTTTATTTTAACCCTCTCTCTCTCGATCTGCTGACAGTTCAGATCAATGAATCAATGATTTCCGCCCACTGAAGCTCCTCTGGCATTTCACAAACAAGCAGAGGGTAATAACAGAGAGGCAGAGGGAGCTTTCAAGCCCTAACAGATGAATAAAAGATTGTATTGAGTGAGAAGAGGAATACAATTAAGGCTGCTGCAAATTTTGCCTTCTTGTTTGTCTTAGTGTGATTTGCACACCATGAGTGGTTAACGCACTTATTGAGCGGTCAGACTGTACGGCTGAAAAGATCTCTGTAATCCCTGCCAGGCTTTGTTTATTGATTTTGCTCTGTTGATTGATTTTGATTTTTTTTTCTATTCAAGTCTCATCTGTAATTACTGTATTTACACAACGTTGTGCTGGTGTATATTTTCTTTTAATATAAACATGAAGGATTTCGATGAGTGCGACAGGAACAAGCGTCTTTGTGCTTTATTAGCACCAGCAGAGAGAGACAGATGGGGGTTGGCGGTGACGGAGGGGGTTGGTGTTGGAGCAAGGATGTTTTTAGGAGACAGATGGCCGACCTCGGAGGTCGGACCGGGGTCAAGTTGAAAAACAAGCAACGGCAGAGGGAAGGACGCCCCCTCCTAACTTCCTTCCCTCCCGCATTCACTTGTTCAATCACATCCCAAAAATAAAGAAAGAGCTAAAAACTCGTTAAAGAGTACCCTATATTATGACTTTTTAATGTTATTTAAGTCGACATGTTATGTTAGGACTTTTTTGCAGTTATTTTATACCTTACTATGACTATTTTTTAACATCATATATTATGATTTTTTAATGCTATTTTGGACAACATAATATTACTTTTTTATGCTCTCGTGGACAACATTTTATGCTGTTATGTTATTTTATTTCTTCATTAAATTGTTGCATAAGTACATTTCTGCAAATTAAAACTAAATAAATGCATCCTTCTATCAACTATGTTTATTTTAAGTTACCGAACAGCATGTGATCAGATGAAAAAGTTAATTGTGACTCTGATCTATCTTTAATCGCAGCTTTGATCGCCACCTAACATTTGTGTTTTCCCTTGTTTTAATTAATTGGTGTCTTTATCTACAGGCACCCTGTGGTGCTTATAACACCCAGTATGGTGATAGAGAGGGGGGGTGATGTGCCACACACACACGCATGCACGCACACACACACACCCCTGCAGCCCCGCTCTTTTTGTTCCCGGGGGGGAGGAGGCCTGTAATGGTGCGTCACATTAATGCTTTGTCTACAGCAGGAGACGCAGACGCAGGTACCACAACGTCCACGAATCTGCATGTGTGTAAGCAGCAACACACACATCATCGTTCGGCTGCGATCACTTTTTAGCCGATGGGAAAGTCTGGGAGGAAGGTTCGGCCTCCTCTGCTGCTGTGGGAGTCTCACTAATTCACGCTCATGTCACCGTCCTCCTCCTCCACACACACACACACACACCTCCAAATCATTATGTCAAGACCATAATGGCTGAACAACACAAATGAGAGGAACGCAGGAGGAGGAGGAGAGACAAGGATGAGCAGCTGTCAACAGAAAGCTCAAAAATGGCAGCAGACAAAAACACACGAAATGCACGACAAAGGAAAGAAATAAGTTCACAAAAGTAATTAAAGTGCTGCATCAGACAGGAAGAAGAATTTGTCTCTATTCTGAAGAATATACAACTTAAAACATGCCTTTACATGGACACGAATGGCTGTTAAAATGTGGGTTTTTCGAGTGTTTGAGCATGTAAACACTGTATTCATAGACAGATGTGCTACCTGAAAAAATGAGATGTATATGTCAATGTAATCAAACTTAAAACACACTGATTTACAATTTATTTTGCTAACTTTTTTTTTTAAATCTGTGCAAACATCGTCATCCCTCCTTCCCTTTAATTTATCACACATACAATCATAGAGCATTGAAGATATAGTTCTTAGCTGCATTGGATTTTCTATTTAAATATTCTCTTTAAAATTTACTCACAGTCCTTATAATTTATTATTAATATTGATTATTAATTTATTGTAAGCTTTGGATAAAAGATCAACCAAATTCTGCATGGCTCTTTAAAAAAATATATTAAAAAATACATTAAAAAAACATAAAAAGGTAATAAATGAATTAATAATAATAATAATAATAATAATAATAATAATAATAATAATAATAATGTAAAGGTAATTATTATCATTATTATAGTTAATTAAAAAAAAACTTTTGTTGTTTAGTTTCTGTAAAACCGAAATTTCCCTTAAATAGTGAGACTTTTGGAAAAATATGCTTATTTACTTTGACAGCACAATGAGAAAATAAAACACTACAGCTGGAAGTCAAATAGCTTTACCATAAAGACTCGAAGCAGAGGGAAATTACTCACCTGGGTATATCGAAATTCCTAAAAAATCTGCCTACCAGCACATTTTAAACTGTTTTATAATACAGAGATTTACATAATGTTTCTAGTTTTTGTTTTGCTACCATCATTAAAGTATGCAAAATAAAACAAGGAGACAAAAATGTGATGTCTCCTACCTTGACTCTCTCGCGTCTTAAGCAGCAGAAGAGACAGTTTTCATCGAAGGACCAGTCTGACACTTCCTCGGGCTCGCAGTCTGGGAGACAGAAAGCAACAGGTTAAATCAACTCCAACTCCCATAATGCCTCAGCATCTCCCAACTCAGCAAACACAGTCAGTCCATGGAGTTTTTAAGCCTAAACAAAGAAAACAAACAAAAATCTGCCCCACACACCTTCAAAGTCCAGACTAAGATCCTCACTGTTCATCTACAGAAGCTCTGAAGGAGATCTGGTGCAACGAAACTAAAAGAAAGAACAAAACGACAAAAAAAAACGACAAAAAAAACTTCTTTTTGTGTTTTGTTTTTTCAGTTTATCTTAATACTTTATTTTTTTGTCACTGTGTCTTTGACTCTTGAATTAGTTCAGTTTAAAGGGGAATTACGCCCATTTTTCAAAATTCATACACGTTGTTTCTATGTTCTAAAACACTAAAAAAGAGTATGAGTGAATCTGATCAACTTTTCCCCAAATCTGAAAGTACTCAAATGGAAATTTGTGATGTCAGTACACTCATTCCTTCACAGCTCCTCCAGGATTTTGCGATGTCGAAAAGGAACAATTCACGCAAATTCAACAAATCCCTGTGAATTCTGCACGGTTCCTATCGGGGAAATTTTTTGGCAAATTTCTGTGAATTTCACAGATCATAGCAGTCCCCCGCATAATGTCACCAGATTCACTTCCTTGTTTATGGTTGCAAAGACAATGTCCTGATTTTCTGCATGAAAGCAGAACATCACTGCAGCTTATCGCTGCGCCCAAGTGAATGTTTGGGTTAAATTCGAGGAAACTCCCAGGACACGTCCATGAGATATCGCATTAACAATAAAGTGCCCTACGGACGACCACAAAACATAATACCTCCGTCCTCGGCTATTGCTGGTGAGGAGGCATAAAAAATGGCTTTTGTTTAATTCTTTGACATCTGAGCAAAATGACTTGATTTCTTAAAAAATATATAAAAAACATGTGAAGAAAGCAATGATGATTAAAAAAAAAATGACTAAAAAAATTGCAAGAAATTACAAACAAGGAATTACTCCTACTGAAGTACAAGAGGATTACCTGAAAGAAAAAAACTTAGCTAAAAAGGGAAAAGACTTGGAAAAAGTCCATAAAAAACTTAAAGTAACTCCTCAACATAATTTTAAATACTTTATTATGGACATAATAAATATAGTTTTTCCACTACCCTTTTTCCCTTTTTGCCGCAGACATTTTTCTCCAGCTTTTATCAAAAATTACTTTCCAAATCCACTAATTTTTTTTACAATCTGTGAAACATATCTTATCAATCTGGCTCATTGCCTTTTTGCCCATCTTATTAAATAAAACCAATTTCAATTTAGCTCAGTTTTCAAAGTTTTAAATGCATGTGAACACTAACAAAAAACCTGATTTCTCTCCAGGTTTCAAAGGGTTAAAAAAACTAAATCAAAAATCAAAATCTCCCATTTATCGTCTATGCAGCAGCTCCATACTTTGTTGTTTGATGACTTTGAGTGTGAGCTTGACTTCTCTGGTTTCTGGCTTTGAGACAGCAGCTGGAGTTCATGAATAATTTAGTGAAAGCTCCTCGGCCGAAGAAACGACACATCAGAATTCGTCAGTTTGATCCCCTTTAAATATCCAGTTACAGGTCAAATCTCAAAAAACAGCTGTAAACGAGGTGTCGATGAATCAACGGAGAAATCCCGACACACAATCTGTTTTCACTCAACACTCAACACAACAACAATGATTCACTTTTAATTACAGCCAATTATTAATTACAGTGATGAATAACTTCATATGTCAAGTATGCAGAGTAAAAAACGAACCAAACCGGTGATTGACAGATGAGCTCAATTCGATATCGACTACAGCGTTGCCTAAAGACCACAAACGCTGCACGAATGCCTCCGTGAGTGTGTATATGAATATGACCGTATCTGTTTGTATTCATGCCCTAAAGCCCTATTTGCAAAGAACTAATTACCCCTTTTCGAGCCTTCACTCTGTGAAACATTCAGTGGGATGAAGAAATTCAACGCTGTCTCCTGGTAGTTGAGCTGCTGCACATCATCAAACTAAAAACATCCTCCTCTCTCTCATCACAGCGTCTCTGCGTCTCTGTCAGCGAGACAATCCGCCAAAGCCTCGAGCTGTGAAAGTATTTCTAAATTTACAGTCTATACTACATAGTACATTAAATGCTGAAAAAACAGTTAAAAAAAATCCTAAAAATTACAAAAACAATGAGAAAAAATACATCTTATTCTATTAATTTTTTTCAGCAGAAGTTTATCTGCAACAGACTCTGAAATGTGTAAAAAATAAATTAATAAAATAAATTTGAACAGAACTTGCTGTAAATATTATGGTTTGATTAAACATTTGCCTTTTTTTTTTTTTTTTTAAAGTTACGTGTCCCAGTTTGTTGTTTTAATTTAAATTTTAGACAAAAATTTCTTAATTTTTATTGTAAAGGCATATCAGTTCCAAATATCGGTTATCAGTCTCATTAAGTACTAATAATCTGTATCGGCCCACCCCCACATAAAAGGTTAAAAATGTAAATATTCTTTCAATATTCTCTGGTTGTAGCTTCTTGAACATCTCAGATTTTTTCAGTTTTCTTTTTTAAATTTTTTTTGCAGCCAGAGGATTTACAAAAAAGGAGAGCTTTAAAAACTTAACTTCAACTGTGATGATAATAAATAACAACAAAATCAAGTGCTAAAAGGTAATAAATAAAAGTACAAGCCACAAGAGTAGCTAGCAGGTAATCAAGTAAAAGTACACAAGGATAGATACATTTAAAAATGTATTTTATTAAATTAAAAACACATTAATAAATAAGAATAAGAAGAAAAAGGAGGAAGAAAAGAACAAGGAGAAAAAGTAAAAAACAAATAAATAAATAAATAAAAAGTGAGAGAAAAGATCATGGTTGAAGTCCATTTAGTTTTTCTCAGTTTTCTTTCTTTTCTTTTTTTTCAGAGTTTTTGACTGCTGGTTGGACAAAACAAGACTTTTCATGACGCCAATAAAGCCCCTGAAGAGTATTTGTCACTATTCTCTGTTCATTTTATAGACCAAACAGTTGTTTGCAGATTAATTGATAATAAAAATAATCATTATAAATGTTGTACTGTGTATATATATACACATATAATCACAGTCTCAGCAGTTCTTACTCATCAATGGTTGCTTCTATCAATATTAATCCTGCGCTCGTGGGCTCGTGATTGATTCAGATGATGCCAACTGTCAGTTCAGCTTCACTGAGAAGTGTTTCAGCTCCGTTTATGTTCGTGTGCGAGCCGTCATCCTTCAGAATGTGAATGCATTTTACCAATATAGCACCTTCAGGACTAACAGACAGAGAGAGGAGACGCCCGTCGACTTCGTTACAGCTGAGCCGTTGCCATGGCGCTACGCTGCCTTTAAAAACCCTCAGTCGAGTCTGAAAGCACAGAGTGACAGAGATGTACGGTCCTGAGGAGAGGAGGAGTGTTACAGACGGCAGGAGGAGGAAGGAGGCAGAGTCAGCTCCACGGAGAGCAACAACACCACAACAAAATCAATATGGTCACAAAATACTCCCGACACATACAGTACGTCAGCTCTGAACCTGCGGCGGCGGGATCAATCTAGTTTTGTTTTCAATCACGATTTTAGGCCTGTTTTTAAAACCAGATAAAAAAAAGATTATTGTGCTGCATTTCATTTCACAATGTTGCACGTTTTGTCATTTGCAGAGATGTGCAGATTTACTTTAAATCGCAGCTAACTGTTTTGCAAACTAGATTTTTAAAAAATAGGGGTTGACAGATAATCTATTGTTGGCCAATTATTGGAGCCGATATTTGGCAATTGGCAGATTTTTTCGCTGTTTTATTTTAATCATCGCCAATAAAATTAATTGATTAAAAAGTGCAAGGAAAGTAACTTTTACTTTGTATAACAGTGGGGAGCTATTTTAATTTATTCATTTTTATTTAAATTTATATAAAAAAAATCTGCTGGAAACTCAGATTTGATTAAACATTTGCTAAAGGCATTTAAACAAAGTTTTGTGTTGGAGTTCGGTTTATTCCAAAATCTAAATATTGAGAACAAGATTTTTATTTTTATTGTAAATGCATATCAATTCCAAATATCGGTTATTGGTCTCATTGATAAACTGTTATCAGCCCAACAATTTTAGTCGACCCCTATCAAAAACATTAACGGATTATATGAACAGTTTTTATTCCTTTATGCACTATATAAAAATCGTCATCCGTGACTGTGATCAAGTCTTCAATCATTTAAACACTAATATTATCATTGGGGATTAATGTACGGAAGTGCAACTCTGAGATAAATATTCCATTATTATGGGAATTACAAGACAATCACGAGAAAACATTTCCACTTTTCTTTTTTGCTTTGCAGTGAGCTTCCACAGAAATGTACTAGACAATTATCATATTAATCTCAATTCCTTAATTGCATTAAAATGCAACAATAATGTAACAAAGCAAAAATGTTTACAGTGGATTACACATATCAAGAAAGTTTTAGGAGTCTGAAAACCGATTTTCACTCCATAGAAGCACGAAGAAACTAATGGCTATAATGCGTGCACTAAACACAGCGAAACATGCTGGAGCACGCTCCAACGCTGCAGCAGAATAAACAGCAAAAAGGGACAGTTTTTGTAAACTCTGTTTTTAAAAAAGTGCTATATAAATAAAGTAATTATCATCATTTATAGTCTCATATGAAGTTTTTTTTTTTTTTTTGGCGCTTTGAGCAACACGAGTCGAGAGACATCCAGTTCCATTTTATTGGAGAGACGGCAGACATCTGTACGGCTGATTTTTGATATAAACTCAGCAAATCACACCAAAAAAATTTAAACTGATACACAGAGCCCGACCGATATGCGCTTTTTGAGACCGATACCGATTTTATAGTGGAGAAATTCACCAGTTACCGATATGGCGATTGATATAGTGAATTAGATATAGATGATTTCTATGTGGATTGCACTCTGATTCTGCACCGATATGAGTAAAAAGTACTCAGAAGGCTGCTTCCTTAAACAAACAATTATTTATTTAACAATTTACTTATTTAAAATGATACACAAACAAAAATTAAAAATAAAAATAAATAAAATAAACATCAGTACTGTATGTGTTCAGCATCAGTCCTTGTTGAACATTCAAATAAAGAATGCAAAAATTAAAATACACATCAGTACTGTGTGGTCTTTGCTGACTATTTAAATAAAGAATAAATATAATAAAATAAATAGCTAAATAAACATCAGTACTGTTCAGTATCAGTCGATTGCTGACGATATCTAAACCACACAAGCATCGTTTTCTGCATTAGATGGTCTGTAAAAAAGCGCATATCGGAAAAAAATATATGCTGATGCCGATATGCTTCGATATGTCTGTAAGAGGCTCATATCGGTCGGGCTCTACTGATAAAAAGGAAAATTACATGTTTTTGATTTTGGGGTGAACTGTCCCTTTAAAGTGCTGCTTTAAAGCTGCTGTCAAGTTGCTTTTTCAAGGAACGAAAACTCCCACAAACACCAATAAGTCCTTTTATGAAACAGTAATTACAGCTGACGAGAGGAGCCACACAAGGTCGGCTGGCCCTCACACACACACACACACACACACACACACACACACACACACACACACACACACACACACACACACACACACACACACAGTCTCATTTGTGAAACACCCTTTACGTGTGTGCACAAGGGAGAGTTCACGCACGCCATGTTCCTGACAATACTCGGGTCACATCTGTGGCTTTTTCCAATCACAGTCCACATTCCTCTCACACGCCTGCGAGACGTGCAACAGATAAAAGGACAGTCCATTACACTCTCTCGTCTTCGCTCTATCGCTGCAATGAAAAGGTCAAAGGTGAACTGTGCTTGAACCCTGCGGTTGTGCCACTTACAATATCCCTGTGAAGGCGCCAATTAGCTCAACTCCCACTGCTAACATGACCTCCTACCTTCACAGTAGTCAACTTTCTGTTGTGCTGTGCGTGAGGGACTTTGTGAGCTCGAAGACGACATTGACTTCGTGCACGTGAATCTATAAGTTCCTGCACGACAGTCAGTGTGTTTACATGTTCCTAATTAAGGAGGTGACCTTGTTTTTTAAACAAAATATAAAAGAAGATGAAAGTTTCTTTATTTGAGATTTAACAAAACCTGGCTGACAAACAATTTATAGAGTCCTGCTGCAGAAAAATGATTTCTCAAGACGTGTAGCAAAAGCACTGTGTTACGAAAACTGACCAAAACTAAAACTGGGGAAAAAAAACGAGGGTTTTATTAAACTATTATAAAATCCCTCCTATAAACTTTCTCAACAGTTCCCACAGATCTTTAAAAAGTCTTAAAAGGCATTGAATTAATGAATCAAAAAATGTTTAGGGCATGGGAGGTAGGATTTTAACAGTATTAAGTCACATTTTTGAAAGAAAAAAAACCCATAAAATTACAAGAATGAAGTCCTAATTTAATGGGAATGATGTCATACTATTTCAAGAAAAAAAATCCTTATTTTATAAAAAATAAGGTTGTGATTTTACAAGAAAAAAGTCAGAATATTACAGAAATAAAGTCATAATATTAAGAGAATAGTTATAATTGTGAGGAAAAAAAAATCCTAATATTATGGGAATAAAGTTATATTTTTTCAGAAAAAAGTTGTAATATTGCAAGACTAAAGTCGTAACTTAACAAGAATAGATTCATTATTATGAGAAAAAAGTTGTAATATTAAAAGAATAAAGTCGTAATGAAAAAGCTAAACTATTTCACGGAGAAAAATCATAACATTATAAGAACAAAAGTTGTAAATTGATGAGAAAAAAAAATAGTAACATTACCTGATTTCAAAAAAAGTCACAAATTAAAAATGGAGAGTCAGGTTACATTGTTTACCATAACAATTTTTTTTTCTTTAAACAGTTTAACTTCATTCTCATGAAATTGAGTCTCAGAATGATTTTTTTTTATGTATACTTTTTTGCAAGACTCAGAAGTTGCCCTCATTTTTGTTTTTTCTCATTTTATTGATTGTAAATAAAACACATTTGTTTAGTTTTGGTTATCGTTGCCATAAAAACGTGCTGCCGATATATGACGATATATGCAGAGAGATACACGCGTGCACCCCCTCTATAAACAGAGTAGCGCCACAGGGAATTCTGGGAAATGTAGGAAATCACTGAAGTGGAAGAGGTTTCACAGGGGTTCAGTGAGGAAGAACAATTCGACAAACATCTTAGTTTTCATCCAATATCACAAAAATGTACCTTTTAAATATCACATTAATGAAATCTGGTGATGTTAGTGTGAGAGTTTAAACTCCACATGCACAGGTTTCTCCGTCTGCAGCGCCGTAAATAAGCAAAGTGCCTGCTTATTTAAGAGAGACAGAGTGTGTGTGTGTAAGTTTAATGCATGAGTGAAAATGACGTAGACGAGCCAGAAATATTCAAAAAATGCCTTAAGTTGGTGGGGGAGGGGTCACATGACTCCAGGACACCATGTTGACCTGGTTTCTCAGAGAAAGATCGAGAGAGAAAGAGAGGTCTGGAGGTTTAGGTGAGATCCGTCTTCGCTCGTTTTGCATATTTTATGGTATATGAGTTTATATTTTGTTAATACAGGACTTCATGCTGTCTAAAAAACGTACAGCTATACTTCTCGTTATATACTGCGCTTTGCAAAATCACTTGCAAAAATGATAAAGAAGAGAAAACAGAAATATAAAACACACATGGATCCTAAAATCTAGATTTTTTTGTACATAAGTGCATGCAGAGATTGTGAAATTCTGTCATTTATTCCCCTTTTTGTGCCAGAGAGAAAAAAATAAATCTTCATTATAAAAAACCTTAGCTGTTTGAAAAGTCATTAAGCCTTTCATTACACTTCATTACCTTTTAATGAGCCAAAATTAAATCATAATTTATAAAAACATCTTTAAAATCATCTTCTTTCAAGTGAAAAATATAAAAAAAATAACTGGTGCAGAGGGCTTTTTATTACATATAATATATCATATTTATATGACTAATATCTTTTTTATATTGCTGTTAAAACATTATTTTCTTTCTTTTTTCAAACAATTGTTTAGCTTTTTTAAAATGTTCTTCTGCATTTTACTTTTCATACTTTAACTTCATTTTCCTGATTATATTTACAGTTTTTAAGCAGAATTTTTACTTGTAATAGAGTATTTCCACAGTGTGGTGTTTAGTACTTTTACTTAAGTAAAGGAACTAAATACTTCCTCCAACACTGCGTGGGCGCTAACATGACTTTAAACTTATTTTAATTTTTGTTTTAATTAGCAAAAATATTTCTCATCATCGGATCAGTCTGACCCTCTTTCACTGATTCAAAGAGCTGCCTCTTATTTCACTGTCAAACAGGAAAAATGACACCAAACTCCACATTTTAGTCCGAAATTTAAGAAACATCTGTGGTGTAACGTTAGCTGGCGCTGGCTGCCACCTTTGTCAAAAAAGACAATGCCAGACCAGATAGACTGGTTATACTGGAGACCAGTTTCTGCAGGTCATGATCTGACCATAAATCCTGCTTTGACAAACAGCCTTTTCTCATTTTTTCACATTTTGCATCGTTTTTTGACATCTGCCGGGTTTTTCCCTGCCTCAGATGGGCATAAATTAAACATATCTGTTGCATGAATTAATCATGTTGTTATATATTCTAAGCAGTTTTGGCAGAATTTTCAGTTTGTTGGCATGGAAATAATAAAGATGTGAAACAGATCAGCAGACAGACAGGGAGATGCTGTTTATTGTCATTCTGGTATATTCATTAAAACGCCCATATTGTCTTTCACACTGAGCAAACACTAAGCATGTTTTAGAGCTTTACATTAAAGCACACGTGCAGAATAACGGATAATTGTATCAGTTCAGTCCTTGTAAACAACACTGTTAGCAGAAAACTCAATATTATTTTTACAGATTTGTTTATTAATTTGTTTGTTGCATGGCAGCTAATGTTGTTCTCTGTTTGTATAAATCTGTATTTGTGAATTCATATGTGTGTGTGTGTGTGTGTGTGTGTTTACCTTGGAAAAGGGTGATATCTTTGACTAGTCCCGGCCCAAACAAGCCTTCCAAGATGCTTTCAAAGCCTGTGAAAGAGAGAGGAGACGTGATGTTAAAGGGAGCTGACATGTTTACTATCAAAACAACACATGACAGCAGCTTAAATAATACGGAAAACAAAAAAAAAAACAACTTTCAAATGCAATATTAAAGGATTTTTAAGCCATTATTTTGAAGGGTTGGGAACATGAATGACAAAGTGCTTTTTCCCGTAGGGGATATTTTGCTGATGCACTGCTCTCAAAAATCAAAACAACAAAAAATAACAAAAAAAAAAGCAGCACAAAGCAGTTTGTAATCTTAAATCATGGGGCGGATATAGGGCGTAAATGTTTTTTTTTAATAGTGAAAAATCAAAAAAAAAAAAAATCACACTCACACACATGCATACATTCAGACAATGGCACAGGAGATGGTTTTAGAAACACACAATAGACAAGGCTGTTTGCACACACACACAGAAACACACACAGAAACACACCGAAATATCTCCACCGTCGAGGCTGGGCGAGTGCTTATTATGCATATAGACACACAATAGACACACGTGCGCCTATACAGACGGGGTGTGGAAGCATTTATTAGTCACTATTCTCTCTCACACACACACACACACACACACACACACACACACACACACACACACACACACACACACACACCCTTGTCTTTCTTCTAAGCTCTTAAAGCAAATTAGCGCTTTACCTCTAATACACCAAGCTAATGTCACTCACTTTTTATTAACTGTAAATACCCTCGTTCTGCTGTTGCTTGGCAACCACATACAGAATAACATAAATACATATTGCAATTTTCAACCTGACCCCCTCCTCCCCCTCCCCTTCCCCCACCTCATCTTCCATTAAATGGAAATGGAGGCAGACACAGAGACAAAGACACGTGGATGTGTGTTTGTGTATGAACGTGTTTGTGTGTGTGTAAAGGTGTGTGTGTGTGTGTTTGTGCATTTTAAGCACAGAATGGAAAAGGTTAGCGGGGCACATGTGTGTGCAAGGTTCAAGTGTAGCTACTTGTCGGGCCACACACTTAACACTGCAGGAATAAACCCGCTTGATAAGCCACAGTCTGAAATGTATTTCTCTGTTATAAAATCATCACGTTCGACCTCGTGGCAGCAGGGACGCCACTTCGGCTCCTGTGGCTCCAGGAGCTGTTGTGACTGCAGGTTTCAGCCCGATAAGTGATGAAAATAATGTGGTCAGTCATGGATAGTGATATTTTTTAAGTGTTTGACTTCCTGTTTGCGTTATTTTTTATTCTTAGTTTTATTAACACTTGTGTGAATGCTGAAGTTATTATCATCTTCAGTTGCCTTTTTATTTACCCAATTTTTTAGGGCACAGATGGACATGGACTTTATATCTTGATATTTATGTTTAAGTGTTTATATTAGGGTTGACTGATACTGTTTTTTTCAGGGCTGATACCGATAACAATACCAATTGTAAGTAGTTAATGAGACCAATCACTGACATTTCGAACCAATATGCATTTACAGTAAGAATGAAAATATGTCTGTCAAAATTTAGAGATTGGAATATCACAAACGCCGAAACAAAACTTTGTTTAAATGCTTTTGGCAAATGATCTATCAAAACTGAAACTTTCATCATATACAGCTTTCCCGCAATTTTTTTTATAAAGCAAAAATTTAAGTAAAAATGAAAAAAAAATTAAAATTGCTGCCTGAGATTTTACAAAGTTGTCACTTTATTTATTTCCTTTTAAATTAATTAATTTTATCAGGGATGATTGGAATAAAATGCCAAATATCAGCCCCAATAATCAGCCAGGCTGATAATATGTTCGCCCTAGTTTATTTATTTATTTTACATTTTTACACCCCTCATGTATTAAAAGGAGAATTGACGCGGAAAATGATCGGAGAGGCTGTGTCGGCAGTGTTTGGGAGATCGGCGGTACAGGAGTTAAAGATACGCTCTTTTGTTAAAGGATTTAACAGCGAATTGTGGATTATTCTTTAGGCACCGAAGTAGAATCCAACTCACAAACACAACGGGAGAAATTTGGTATTGCAAATGACTGTCCAACCAGCTCTACCAATCCAATGTGCTGAACACCAAAACAATACAAATAAACGTGCTCCTTCAGGTACTTTCTGGCTTCACTTTACACATGAACCATATTTAAAGCTGGTAAGGAGGACGGTGAAAACAAACAGCTGCTTCATAACATTCACACCTCGTGGACATTAATTTACCCAAAAACGAGTAAGTAAAACAAGCATGGAGGACTTTTAAAGAGTACAGCACAGAGATGGAGCTCATGTCAAGCTTAAACAGACGCTGCAGCAATTCAACAATCTTGTTGTTGCATCTCCATCAGCACAATCTTAACACAAACACTGAGGAGGAAGAAAGGAGGCGGCTGGATTTACCTGCCAAGGAAATCTGGAAACACACCTCTGTTGTCTGCAAATTAATGATTAAATAACTATAAATTCCACTAATACAGCCTAACTGCCAGTTTCCAACCCAACCAATTTCTACAAATCGTCCAGACTTTTCATTTCTGCCGTTTAGACAACTAACACAGTTCATTTTAGTTCAGTATGAAAATCTACTTCAATGTGCTCTTTTCAAATCAGAGAGCACATTCCTGATCATGGGCTTGGACACGTAGGAATGCCAGTATGGAGCATTTAGGTCACATTGCCCGAAAAGAAGTGTGTGGGATGGTGTGTGTGTGTGTGTGTGTGTGTGTGTGAGGGAGAGAGTGAAATCCCTCATTACCAGTTGTATAGTCTTTTCAGCTTGTGTTGGCCAGATGCCAGAAACGAATTAAGTTGTGTTATCCTTTAAATTCCAGCAAGACCTATCATGTGGTGATGGTATGTTAGGAACATCAAAAAAAAAGTGGAGGGTGGGCGTACTGCTTATAAACTGCAGTACGACTAAAAAAATAATTAAATAATAAAAAGATGAAAATTACCAAAAAAAAAGGAAAAAAACTGAAAAAAGAACAGAGGAACATCTGGGAAGTCATCCTTTTAAACACAAAAAAGAATTTTCCACCACAAAATTGTATTACTTTTCAAGGCATGGAAAATGTGATATAAAAACTACAGTTTTTCAGGTTTTCAGTGAGACAGGAAAAGACATGAAGCAACCAAAACAGTCCAAACGATCCAAAATAAAACATTTTCGTCACTACTGTGTTTGCAAAACTCCAGTAAACCACTTGTTTCTCTCAAACATGTTATGTCAGGTCTCTTGTGAAACAACAGATGGTGCACAAATTAGACTTCTAGATGTCAGGTTTTCTTGCATGACATTGCATGCCTCAAATGCTATTAAGAAAATTAAAACCTGAGCAATTTAGCTTGATTTCTTTCAAACACACGGGGAGAAGGCAATGAGCAAGGAAAGAAGAAATGACCCTACAATTTGCAAGAATTTAGCAAAAAGTAAAAGAAAATTATATAAAAATGTGTTTTTAAAAAAGACAGAACAATAGAAACAAAGTTTCAAATAAACACACAAGGAAATGACTTGGAAAAAGTGCTTTAAAAATTATAATAATCTTTTCACATATTCCCACATCTGTAATTCTGATAATCATATATTTCCCCAGGCTTTTTCCCCACGCTTTTTAAAAACAGTTTTCTAAATCGACTAATTTCTTGCAATTTGTGGCATTTGTGCAATTTGCCTTTTTTTCTCCAATGTTTTTTAAAGAACTCTCACCAGTATGGTCACTGTTACAAGGTTTAAATACTGCAGCACAAGAAAAGTGATGTCGCTCCAGTTTTCAAATGGTTAAAACTATCACCAATGCATTCGTTCTATTGCCCAAACCTCCTCTGATGGGCAACCAACATCCTCAATTTCCACTCCTCTCTCCCCGCTTAGTATTGGATATGGCAGAAAACTCCCCCACCTCTCACACACACACACACACACACACACACACACACACACACACACACACACACACAAGCACATCACAAAGTTCCCTTAAACCTGCACATGCAAAATTCATGCGGCCTACAAAGGCAGCTTTGATAACAAAAAAATGGAAGCTTCAAAGAATTTTCAAAAGCTTCAATTTTTTTCCTCCTCTCTCCAGCTGCCAATGTGCGCAGAAATGCAGTTCTGCTTTCAAGTCGGGGGGGAAATAATTAGGGTTGCAGCGCTGCAGCGTGAGAAATCAGCGCTGAAAGTCAAAGTTAAACGGGCCCCAATGCTATTTGGGCCACAAGATGGAGAGCACTTTCATATTTAAAGTGACAGTCAGTCACAAATGCATCTCCAGGGGCGTGATGTAGAGAATGACCCCCCCCCCCCCGCGAGGCTGACGCTGCCATTGGACAGATGAGATCGAGGATGTGATTGGACAAACGAGATGATTGGCTAGATGAGATAACAGCGACAAAGTCTCCTGAGCCACGGGCAAAAAGCTCCACAAATGTAGGTCAGTTAGCGAACGCACTCTGAGCCCAAAAGCATTCACACATGACATGGTAGAGAGCGAGACCACACACACACACACACACACACACACACACACACACACACACACACTACGGCATCTGGGATTCTGTCAGTGTGTTATGCAAAAATGCATGTGAATACACACACATACATACACACAGAGAGAATGAGTTGTCCCCAATCTCTGAAACCTCCATTGTGTCACTTCATTTCACTTCATAGCGTCCTGCAGCACAGCCCAGAGGAGCATGACACAAACTTAAGAGACTCACACACACACAAAAACACACACCAAAATACACACAAATACATGCATGGAGGGAATCACAAGACATCGAGCTAATTCACATCTGCACCAGAAAGGACAAAAAACAACCAATAACAGAATAAGTGATGTGAGCTTGTAAATGATGCAGTGGAACCTTGCTGCTGCTGTAAAATATGATTTAAAGGAGGGCAACAGCGTCCCTTCTCTAAATTTTGAGGTTTTTACGAGTCCATGAACGCAGCACAGGCAGAGTTCTCCATGAGTTATTTTTCCTCAGCAGCAGTTTGTAACTCGCAGGTTTGATCATTGATCAGTCGATCCGTACAGAGCCGATCACATCAGAACTTTTAGACCCATCACTCTGCTTGAAGCTCTGCTGCTCCGTCTGTGCCCAGAGTCTGCTCTGTGCTCCGAGAGCGTGAGGCATTCAATAACCAAACAGTAAAAATATTTCAGCAGCGCTCCTATTGATAAGTCCAGCTCCGAAAAAAAAAAATCTATTTGTGGCAGCAGATGTTTGATTCATGGCGGCACACTACAAACAGATAAATGTGTGGGAAACCCTGTACATATATGACTCACAAATTCAGGTTAATAAAATATGTATTCTCAATGGTGGGTAATGAAAAAACAGAATTTCTGAGAAAAGGTCATTCAGACATACATCACAGACACCAACTGCTGCTGAGTATTGTGAAGAAAATAAGTTTGATATTTAAATTTTAAATGCCAACATACACAGCGATGAAAAGTACCATCTTTATCCTTGTTTCTGTTTTTATGTTATGTTTTCAGTGTTTGTTTTTTCCAATGTTAGTTGTTTTCAGTGCACCAGAATTACCTTTGGTGTTGTTTTTAACAGGTAGACTTGATGATCTAATCACTCTCTCTTATTTGTCTGAGAAGAGAATTGGCAAAACAGATTATTGTATTGTTTATTGAAAGACAAAATACATGATTATGGAGGAGGTGAGGCCCAGACTGATACTAATATTTACAAAAAACATTCATAAAAAACCATTTGAACATTTTGATAAGGCTCCCTTTAATTTTGGTTATTAGGGAACTACATTCACTTTTAAATTGACCTGGTCTCATTCTGTTGTGTTGAAAAAAAAATAGAGTTATTCTGCAATCTAGACCATCCCCCCCAAAATGTGAATAATATATAACATAGGAAACACTCTGCTCCGGCATTATGAGAAAACGTCACTCAACCCCTCCCCCACCACCCAATACTGGATGGTAAAGAAGACATTTACAGGCCGTGCTAAGGAAATGCTTGCTTTTACTGCCCGGCATAGGCATGAAAAAACTACAGTTATGTATGTAACTACTGTTCAATGAATTGAGATGTCCAGACATTTTAAAAAATCTGAAAAACACAAGTTTACCAATGTTTTACCAATATAAACAAGCACATCTAGTTCCCTAATAACCAAATCTGGTTGAGTTTTGTCACGTGCTCTCCATAATCACACATTTTGTCCTTCAATATTGCCAAACAATCTGGTTGGTTTTCATTGACGTATTTTGCCAATCCTTTGAAAGACAATTAAAGGGATATAAGAGATTTAGGGGGAAAGATGAAGGAACACTAATGCAAAGTGCAAACTGTGTGCAAGGTACAATGGACTGATTGTCAAGTACCGTTAGTACGAAATATCTGTTATTAGCAAATGCAGCTCTTGCAAAGACAAAACAGAGTAACTGTGCTCTGTGCAAGAGGAGAAAAAGGTATTAGTAATATAATTTTTTTAATAAATGACCAGGAAATGCTAAATTTATCAGCCTCAGTGTGGACATGGCAACAGGGAAATCCAACAAGCACAACATCGAAATGTGTGAGAAAAAACAACACAACAACACTCCTAGTGCTGTCTGCTGAGAGCAACTGAGCTGCTCAAAAATTCATCTGCGGGTATGCCTGTCAAATCAAACACACACAAACACAGAAGAAACAGCATCTCTCCCGTTTCCAGCAGCAACTCGACACAGTAGGAAGCATCACGATCAGGGAGGCAGAGAGAGGGAACGCACAGGACCAGGGAACCAACGTTTGGCTTTCTAATGACCGTTGGACCTATAAGCTATGTATAGTGCAGCATGAGCATTAATAATTTAGCATGACCAAAGCCCCTGCCTGGCTCTGATCAAATCGATACCTAATTAACCCTAACAGGGGCCTGAGCTTCAGAGCAGAGGAAGTGAGACAACATGTAAGGGAGCAAAAGGGAAAGATCAACAAGAAGAGTAAACTTAATAGCTCAAACCTGACACTGTTTGTGGTCACTGCGTTTAAGTCTTTATGCTGACACTCTGACAAGATGGGACGAAGCTTCTTTTCAAGGTTTCATACAAAAACACAGAGGTAGAAGCGCAGGAGCTCTTGTAGTCCAGATGCTGACATTAACGAAAGTATTAACCAATAACGGGCAGGTTATAAGGACGGCCCTGCACAGCTGTATGAATGTGACTGGATCTTACTAATCAGCAGGACCAATCGGTTACTGTATGAGTCAGTAATGGTGAAGCATGAATTAAACTATTTAAATTCAGACTGCACAAGTTCAAAACTCAGCCGGGACTTAGATCTGTTCTCAGTCTGTTTATCTGCAGTAAGTTTTTTCAAGATGTTACAAACAAACTAGTTTTTGTACTCTCAATAACAGAATAAGTGAATTCCCACTAACTTCCAAAATCACATATGAAGTTCTAACTGCAGCAGTTTTGAACGTCCTTAACGTCATTAAACGGTCGCAGTTCAGCTCCAAAACTACATGGTTATGCTTAGAAAAAACATCCTAGTTTGGCATTAAATAAGTATTTTTTCAGTAATGTTATGCCACATATGTCTTATACACAAATTAGGCTACCTTGTTATTAAAACAAGTCAAACTTGACTTGATGCAAAACACCAGTCTCTAGTGCAAAAGGCCTGTGTTTGTACTTAAGTACTGATCAACATTGAATCAATCTGTGCCAAATGCTAGTACCTGAAGGCACATCCGGGTGAGAATGTTGGGTTTAGACAAGAGCTGGAAAAGCGTCGAAGCCCCCTGAATTTGTGAAGCCACCCACAGAGCTCCAAGGTCAGCAACAGAGAGCTGCTGGGTTCAACTTCAGACATAAATCGGAAGCGACCAGAAACTGGGAAGCCAGCCATGGTGCTCTGGACCCAATCCATCAGCCCCCCAGCAAGCCACAACTATCGCTGCAGAGCTGATCTGCCACAATAGTGTTGGTCTTTGGTCTATTTTCTGTTGTATATTATAGTAATAGACTTTTATCTCTGCTAGACAAGCAGACACACACACACACACAAGCAGACAGAGACAGAAGATAAGCTCTATGTGTGATTAGAAAAGAGCAGAGAAATAGCGTTTTAATCTACTTAATCACCTCTGCAGCTTTATCCAAAATTGCATTTCTTACAGACAAAATAACATACCAAAAAAGTTGGATACCAGTACTCAAATTCAGAGTCACCACCATCTATGTGTCAGATAAATCCCTTGCCTTTGCCCCTCAAAATGGCAAACTAAAAGCTTCAAAGCTAAAGTCCACAAACCAACAGGTGACATTACAAAGGCTACATTCATTATTTTATACACTTTATGGTTTAAATGTGGTACTTTTTTTTACTTATCCAGTTTTTTTCCAAATATCTGCTGTCAAAATAGTAAGAAGCAGCCTTGAAGTGCAAATATACTGTATATTCTCTGAGCCCTACAACATAAGATGCAACCAAACAAAAATGGATGCATTAATCTTTGCCTCAAAAAGTGCTTCAGGCAGCACCTTCTCCCCACAAAGCTTTACTCAGTAGTTAGCAGCAGCATTAATGTCCACCATAACTGACCAGAAACACATTTAGTTCCTCATTCTTCATCAACAAAAGTTCAAAGAAAAAGCTCTTTCACCAAACAAAAGCTCTGATTGATAAGTTGTCTCTGGTGCTTTATGAGGATTATATCATTTCTATGTAAACGCTTAGTGGAGAGAATTTGTTTATCCAGGAGGGCTACAGCTCTAAAAACAATCAATTGTGCAACAGACCGCTTTAATCCTAATGATCTTTGCACTCCAAATTAGCTCCAATTAGCTCCACCCTTTTTCACAGAGACTGCTTTTCTTTTTAGGTAAAAACAACATTATACTGTATTATTCACTGCACTTTGACCCTGATTATAACCTTCACACAGCAAAAAAACCCATATAATCCACTTTGGTGACAGTGAGGGACATAGCTGGGGGACTCAGGATTTGGAATGACACGAGGACATCACATGACAAGTCAGCAGCCAGAAACACTAAAACAGAAATTTACTGGCAGACTAATCTATTTTTTCCACACATGTTCCATATGTGCTGTGATTTGGATTTGGCTCAAAGTGACTACACAGTTTGCCTAATTCGGCGGGAAGCCCAGTGCTGTACAGCGACATGTATAGTTAATCTTGTAGGCAATCTTTTTTATGTCTAAGCATGTCCCTTTGCATGGTCATTATTATTTTGACACACCACCAAGAGCAGCATGAAGAGAAGCAGTATCTTCTGTTGTGAACCGGCGTGCATGTGATACAGATATGAAGATTTAGACATTTATCATTTCACAGATTTCTGCTGTTTTTACGGCCTGATTATCTGTACCAATGTAACTAAAACAAAATGCTGCTTTGTGTGAATCACAAAGCAAGAGCTAACAAACACACGCCCCACCTGAAATCGGTTCTGAAATCACAGAAGTAGAATATTTAGCGCCATCATTTTTTGGGTAGGAATTCGTGAGAGAGCTAACATGATTAGACACGCAAAAAGCTATAGTCTTTAACTTTTGCTTAAAAAAATGCAGCATTGTGTAGACCAATACATGCACAACCTGAAATGGTAGCAGATATAACAAAATATTTAGCACCAGATATTTTTAGGCAGGAATTGGTGGAAAAATGGCTCGCTAACATGCTGCAACGTTCGCCACAAGAAAATCTGCGACTTGACTTTTACTTGGTAGTTTTGTAACCTAGTTTTAAAAGATCACTTAACTTACCAAGAAGAGGAAGAAAAGACAAATGTAGCATAGTTAAATCAGAAAAAAGCTTACAGGCCCTGTTATCTGTAAGCTCCAACATAACTAAAAAATCTGCTTTGTGTAAACTTTCAAAACTAAGAGCAAGCACATGCTAGTTTGCAGCATGCACTGCCCAAAACAGGGGCAGAAAAGTACAATATGTAGCGCTGAATACTTTTTATTTGGCGGGAATTAGTGGATAAATGGAGGATGATGATGATGTTTGTTAACATGCTACAACATGCGCCAAAAGCTCATTTGTGTGACTTTTGCTCGGACTTCTTTCCGATAGTTTTCAAAAATCACTTAAGTTGTTATAAAAATTTTAAAAGAAAAGAAAAAAGACAGATGTAGCATAAAGAATTATTATAATTGTGGCTATGACTACTTACAGTCCAATAAACTAGCTAATGAAAAGCTAATTCGCGAATGAGCAAACCATCTTTACTTCTAGTTGTGTGTATTCATGTAACGTGTTAAAATGCTTTACACTGCTTTTCTTTATTTCTTTTTTTTAACTTAACAATAACACTAAGATTCTTAGATTCCTGTGCATTATTTGGCCCTGAAGTTAAATTGAGTCTGTCTCTGAAAGCTCTTTCTTCTTCTCTTCTCACTTTTTTGTGTGTGTATGTGTGCGAGGTTCGTGACAGTGTTCTCAGATGTCGCCTGGAGGACCAGCTGTCTGTTTTGACTGGTTGATATTTGACTGACTGCTGGCAAGAAATAAAATTCAGTTTGACCTTGGTGCCTCGGCGGAAATAGAGGGTCTGATTTCAAGGCTGCGGAGGACGCACAGGCGGCAAGAAAGGAAGAGAGCTTTATGTATGTCATCATCAATGACACATGAAACAATTTCAGTTTTGATTGCAGCCTGTTGAGGGAACTTTAATTTTTTTGTATTTTAGTGTAATAAATATTAAAGATCAGTGGACTAAAGAGCAAGTGATTGATATTTGATGCGATTGCATGGATTGTCGTAAGGATTTTTTTAACATTTGCTATTTTTCACTCACAATAATGAAATTCAACAATCTAACGACTGATTACAAGTTTCTAATAAATATTTTCGATCAATTTTATTTGGAAGGTATTTTGGGCGGGGGAAAAAATCAATACAGCCATATTTTGTCTGCCAATATTGTATTTAGACCCTATATTTTTTTAATATGTAAATTATCAGTTGGCCTTTTACAAACACAAATTTAACTTTTGGTGACCTATTAAATAATAAAATCAAGCTTTTTCTGTCTGCTAGATACAATTTGCTGCAACAGAAATGACTGAATTGAAGTGAACACAGTGGTGAAATTTAACAAAGTACATTTACTCAAGTACTGTATTTAAGTATAACTTCCACTGCATTTCAGAGGTACTATTGTACTTTTTAGCTCACTCAATTTATCTGACAGCTTTAGGTACTACTTCAATAACAAATCAAGATTTCTGCATTAAAAAATATTAAGAGTTTATAAAATATGTTTTGTTGTAAATTAAACTCAAACAAAGTAAACAGTTTATAGTACAGCTGAAATAAATTAGATTAATCAATTTGCCAATTGACTTAAAATTAATTGGCAACTTTCTTTTTTTGTATTGGGTAGTTTTACTTTTAATTGTTTAGGTAGGTGTTCCTGATTATTCCTAATCAATGTTACTTTAGTAATATATTTAATGCAGGACTTAGATTTGTCTCGTCTTATTTTAACAGTTTGGTTTTAGCACTTTTGCTTAAGGAAACAACTTAAATACTAGGACCTAATACCACTGAGTCAACAGATTAAAAATGTATTATCTTATTGGATAAAACAGACACTGACTATTTTTTTCCGTAAGGGACGTACTTTGCAGTTGACAAAAGATAAATCATAATATTTTGCAATAAATGTTAAACTCAGCAAAGTGCAACACATTAAAAATCACAAAAATATTGTATTGTGACTTATTGTGATAATATTGTCTTGTGGGGCCTCTGGTGAGAGCTTTGCACTCTCTGATTGATCCATAGTTTGTCTCATGCAATAAAAGTTTCTGTCAATTAAAACTACACTAAAGTAATCAAAATAATAAATTGCCTCATTTAAAATTTAATAAGTCTCTTCTGCCTGGAAGAATGGAAGCAACAGTACCAGTAAGGAGTCTTTATCATGCTTAATTTGCTTAATTTAAGAATGCAAGCGTACATTTAAATTATATTTAATTTAATCTTATTTTATTTTTTTATATTATATTATAAAAAAAAGTCTATGCTATAAAAATAGTTCTCTGTTTTTGAATGTATTTTGATAACCAACTCCAAATTCCTAAATAAGAATTAATCTTTAACAGGTGAAATGTTTGAGTGCCACCACCAGGAAAACAGACGACTTCTGGTTTAGCACTCTGCTAACTTAATTTAGGACAAAATCTTGCTAAAAAATATTATATTATAAAAATATTATCAGTCCAAATAGATCCATCCTGATAGTGAAACAAGTCATTTTGCAGAAGTTGTGATGCTAAGAAAAATATATCAGCTGATTTATAGACGTCACTTTCACGAGCAAGTCTACTGGAAAAAGTATTTTTGGGCCCCATGGCATCACATGATTCCACTTTTGGCCACAATGAAAATTGGTTTGGTTTTAACCCTTTGAAACTCGAGCAACTTGGCTTGATTCCTCACAAAAACATGGAGTGAAGGCGATGAGTAACTGAACAAAAAATCTCCCAAAATGAGCAATAAATGAATACAACTTCACAAGAAAATTACCTGAAATTAGCATAAAAAAGTGAAAGAATAATAAAATAGGAAATGACCAGAAAAAGTAATAACATAAAACAAAACAATAATAGTAAACATATTATAACAATATTTTTTCTTCAACCTATTCATTTTTAATTTTTTTAGAATTATAAAAATAAAATTCTAAATATAGTTTGATATTCTTTGAGATTATCCTTGATCATTTTTTAAACAATTCTCTCTTTTCAAACTCTACTTTTTAGGTAATTTTCTTTCATAATTTTTTTTGCAGTTTTTCTCCTGCCTGAAAGAAAGGAAGCAAAAGCACCATTAATAATCTCCACTCATCTAAATTTGCTTAATTTTAGACCCTAAGCGCACATTTAAACAAAAAAGTGCTATAGAAAAGCAGCTCTTTATTTTTGCATGTGTTTTGATAACTAACTCCAAAAGTGAGAAGTCATTTTAACAGGTGAAATGTTTGAGTGCTGAGCGCCACAGAGACGAGAAAGAGAGAGAGAGATTCACAAACATCACAGCAGAGGAGAGATCAACCAAATCCTTTTTTCCTCTAAAGGACACAAACTTCAGTCGATCTATTGAACCATATTTTTTTTGTCTGTGTGAGAACAAATACAAATATAAAAGCTTGTTTACTGAGAGTCACAACCACCTCTGGCACAGTGCGAGCAGCGTGTGTTTGTGTGTGTGTGTGTGTGTGTGTGTGTGTGTGTGTGCGTGTCTTGTACATGGATGTATGTATGTGTGGGTGTGCTTCCTGGGGAATGACGGGGAAAATGAATAAAGCAAATATGTGCATGATTGGCCAAAGGCGTGGTAAAACAGAGAGTCAAACTAACTGCAGGAAACACACACACACACACACAAATGAAACACACAGCCTAAACGCAGTGTGTCGATTCAATCTGACGGCTTCTCGGCAAACCAAATCCCTAATCTCATCTCATCTCTCTCTCTCTGAAGTATCCGGTGATGAGCTCAAAGGAGGCTGATGTACGCTGGCAGCTATTTCTGTGACTAACGCACCATCATTGCACACACATGTGTACACACACACACACACACACACACACACACACACACACACACAAACACGCTTGTTAACGCAGCAGAGACACTGTAAAAGCAATCAAAATTGGGCGGTGTCTCACGTAGGTGAATTAATCCTGAGACATCGCACCACATATCAAACAAGTTTGAAGATTTTAACATTACGTTGCCACGGCGTTAAGCTAGTCAACATTTGAACATGGTCATGGCTCGGGGTGAGGGAGGGCGTTAAAAAAAAAAAAAAACTAGGTCGAGCTCTCTGATTGGTTGTCGAATCACCCCTAACATCAAACAGCAGCACATTGGATGAGTGCATGTGTGCATCAAATCACTCCTACATACATGCAAGGTTGATTTAGAAAATAAAACAATTGGTCGTGGCACATTTAGGGTTCCCGTTTCACCCCCATGATGCACTGGGGCATGCTTGGGGTGTGGTGCTGCGCATTTTTTTTTTTTTTCCTGTTCACTTTGCTCATATCCGCAGCCAAGCAGATGTCACAGCGGGAGGAAAGAGAAATAAGAATCAGCCCAATTACTCCTCTAATTATCTAATTATTTCATTACGTGGTGGAGAGCAGGAAGGAGGAAGCGGACGGTCTCTCAGTTTCCTTTCGCCCTCTGTGCTGCTGGTGACGACACCTGCAAATATTTCTGAGTATTACCTTTCTGCACTCGCTCTCTGCTGTGGATTCTGGTATTCCTGTGTTTTTTAAAGCTGCTTGCTTCCTCTTTTTCTTTTATTTGACCTCTAATACAAACATGCAACCCCCCGCCCCCCCCTTCTGTTTTTGCATGTTTGCTCTCTCTGCGCCTCCTTAGATGGAGAGGAAAGTGAGAAGAGAAGGAGGTGCAGGCGTACGAAAGTGCTAAAGAGAGACAAATTGAAAACAATTAAAGGCGAGATGGGGGAGTTTGTGTGTTTGCGCAAATGAAAGTCGAGGGGGAGGACGGGGGATAGTGGTGATTAGGGAGGTATTAATGAATAGGAGTGGTAATTAGTGTATTCTTTTATTTTCTGCCAATTAACTTGCCTGCTAAAGTAGTAAACAACTATGGTGTGATGGAACCGAAGACGTGACGACAGACAGGGAGTGATGCAGACAGGAACGACACTAAACTGGGATGAACTGGGAGGGTGTCTGGTGCCGTGGGACTGAGCAGAAAGGTCCCACTGCGGAGCTCCAGGCTCAGGCCCACCTCCGGCACCGGGCCAACGGTGCAAAATTACATGTTTTCTCAGGTGTGGTAAGAGAGAGAATCGCACGTGTTATTGTGTGTGCTAACGTAGAAAATCACGTTTTATCGTGTGCTATGATGTAAATCGCGGGTTTTATCATGTGTGCTACGATGTAAGATCACACGTTTTATCATGTGTGTTAAGGTGGAAATCTCATGTTTTATCATGTGTGTTTAGGTGAAAAATCATCTCTTTTTTCCCCATCTGTTATATGACTTTTCTTCCTAAGTTGACTTAAGGAAGAAAATCACACATTTTATCGCGTGTGTTAGGACATAAAATCACGTGTTTTATCATGTGTTTTAAGGTGGGAAATCATTTGTTTATCGCGTCTTTTAGATGCAAAATCAAGTTTCATCATGTGTTAAGGTAGAAAAATCAATTTCTCAAGTGTGATAAAAGGGAAAATTTCATGCGTTATTGTGTGTGTTTAGGTAGAAATTCACGTTTTTTGCTGTGTGTTAAGGTGGAGAATCACATGTTTTCTCACATGTTTAAAGGCATGAAAATAATGTTTTCTCGTGTGTTAAGGAGCAAAATCACACGTTTTGCCACATTTGGATGAAAAAATCATTTGTTTTATCACGTCTGGTAGATGTATAATCACATGCTCCATCATTTGTGTTAAGGTGGAGAATCACGTTTTATCGCACGAGTTAAGGTGGAAAGTAATGTTTTCTCATAAGGAGCAAAATCACATGTTTTGTCAGATGTATTAAGATGGAAAATCATTTGTTTTATCACGTGATAAGGTGCATCACGATTTATGTTGAATTATTGTGTTTTTCCCCGTGTGTTAAGGTGCAAAATCTCTTGTTTTACAGTGTGTGTTAACATAGAAAAAACACCTGTTTTATTATTTGTGTTAAAGTAATTATTTACATCTAAATCTTTCAGAAAAACACTTAAACATGTATTAGAGCTGCATTCTGCAAAAACTGAGCATTTACAGTAAATACAGTTCAACAAAGATGACCCAGAAAACCCTAAATTGGTACCAAATGTAACCATTTTTGACATTTAAAGCAGCTTGCTGTGCAAACAGGGTCATGCTTGATTTCTTTAACTGATTTACTTGTTATTTGTGTTTGGTGACCAAAGCGTTCTGTAAGGCTCCCATAAATAAAATGCATTATTATTATTAAAAAACAAACTTTAAATACTTTGTGTGTTTAAAATAGAGTTTATAAGATGGATGGATCTTTACTCTCCCTGGCCAAATTTAATTTGCAATAAAACAAATTAGAAAAGTTGCAAATGCCAAAGAAAACATGCATATTAGCGGCTGTGAAATCAAGCTTGATAAAAAACTAAGCGAAGGAAATCACAATCTGATTACGATCCCCACAAATGTGGCTATTTATCAAGTGTATTAATTAACTGGTGTGGAGCACAGCTAAATCTATCATGCTTATTTAAAGATAAAGGGACTGGAAATCGGATTTATTTCGACTCCCCTCTGCTGCCAAAAATCACTAAACTTGGCAGGATGACACGCCGTTGAACATCTGTCCAGCAAGCGAGCTGCAAGCGAGTCATGTGACTTTTGTTTACAAGCTCTGCACACAGGCTCAGTTTGAGCTTTGAGAAACACAACTGGAGGTGTGATTGCACCTTTGGGAGCGGGCTTCAACAAAGCCTTGAGACAAAAAAAGAGAACAACATCAAGTTAATGGACTGCATGGTTTGTGTTGGTTTGGCTGTTTTCCAGCCCAATAATACTCCTGATTGATTCTGAACCACAGAGGCAGCGCTCGCCGTCAGACCGGGCGCAGCGGCACCACCTGGACCAGCAGTTCTCAACCATCTGCCTCTGAGCCCCAAGAACATACCGTCAGCGTCTGAAAATTAACTTCGTGCTTTACCAGCCAACAAATGCCAAGAATAAGTTTTGCATGAAAAAAAAAAGAACAGATTTCAGTTCCTCAGTCATACGATCACTCTGCTCTTCATGTTCATCTATTTCTGTATCCTCACACCTCAAAAGTGTTAGCACATGGGAGTAACATTTATTTACAACATATGGTGGACAACTGAAAAACAGATGCTACTGGTTTGTTTAGAGCTGTTTGTACAACTTTCAGTTTAGAAAAGTGCTCGGTTGAGCGTTGAACTGGGCAGAAAAGCCACAAAAGCCCCTTTAACACTTCAAACAAGACACGGCGGTTTGTGATAGATGCACAAAATGTACTGAGAGTGGTGCAAAAAGAGATGAAAACAACAAACAAACAGATTAAAATCAGGCAAATTATCTCCAAAGGCAACATTGCTTAAGGCTCAGAGGCAGTGAAATATTGTAATCATTACTAAAAATTAAACACTAAGATGACTCACATCAGTGAATCCAACAACACTAAGTTCTACAAAACAACCCTCACAGGTTTGAATTATTTGGAAATGTCATTATTGATAAAGATTTTTATTGTATTTTTGATGGATTTTTAAATTTTTCTAAATTTTGTTTTTATTGGCAGCCAGAAGATTTACAAACAAAGATAGTTAAAAAGCTTTACATTTAGCTTGTTTTTGTGATAATAAATAACAACAAAATCAAGTGCTTAAATTAATGAATAAAATACAAGCAAAAAGGCCGTATGGCGGGTAAACTAACTAGAGCTGGTCGTATTTCCGTGTACGGTCTCGTAAAATCTGACCAACAGTCTAAAATCCCAAAAATGTTTCAATGATACAAAAAATTAGGAAACACCAAATATTACTATAGTACACTATAATAATAATAATACCATTATAATACCATGTTTGAAAACAGATTGAATATAGGCCTACTACTAAAAAATATTGTAGATTAATATGTGTCGATTAATACTTTGTAACCTGGGAAAATTGACTTGATTTCTTTCACAAACATATGATTAAGGCAATAAACAACTTAAGAAGAAATGACCCAGAAATTGGCAAGAATTCAGTAAAAAGTACAAGAAAATAACCTGAAAATTGGCAAAAAAGAAGTAAAATAAATAATAAAATACATTAATTATAAAGAATTATAAATTAAATTATGTATATCATTTATAATTTACACATAAGTAATATTTTAACTGTATGTTAAATAATGCATTATAATTATATAAATAATATATCACTGTTCTATAAAAATAATTTTAAATATATAATTATTTTTAAAAATAATTTTCTTAATCTACTAATTTCTTGCAATTTGTGGGACATCTCTTGCCAAATTGTGCTTTGTTTTTTTTTCCAGTGTTTTTGAAAGAAATCAAACCAATTTTGGGGGGGATTCAACAGATTAAATACTTGTGAAAGTTGTCTAAAAGCAGCACAAGAAAAGTGATGTCAATCCAGATTTCAAAGTAATTGACTGATTGACTTTTGGAAAAGCCAAAACTCATAAATTAAACCAGTTTCTGACATTTTTTGTCTATATATTAGCTTTTTAGAGCTTATTTTGGTGATTTAGGAAGTAGGATGTGCAGCATTCACTGATGTTCAGCTGAAATACCTGCACGCGCACACACACACACACACACACACACACACACACACACACACACACACACGTGCACAAGGTCTGAGCTTGTACCTTTCAGTCACACTCTGTTTTATAAATGTGTTTTCATGTCCTTGCTGTGTGAAGTACTTTGCGATAAAAGAGAAAAAGAAATTCAAAGCGTGGAATAATTAAATGCCATTGACTTGACGAGATAGTCGCGTAAAATGGGTCACTGTCCGCCTCTGTTTACGGCGGCCTCCTGTCGGACTCCCGCACGAGTCACGCTGACACATGAACTGTGTCAGAACGTTACCAAAAGATTAAATAACGATGAAAACCTGCGCGCTACTCTGCCCATTCTTTTATTCCACCTCCTTTAATGAAAGTAATTAAATTTAGTTCTTGAAGTACTCTCGGACCTTTTGATCCATTTTCTGCGAACATGAGAAAAAAAGTGCCTCCCTCCCTCATTTCCCATTAAAAAAAAAGACAAGAGTGTCTCTTTTCTGAGGCCAATGCATGTTCCTCTCCACTGCATAGGTCTTTCATTATGCTACAAGGTCGCAAAAAAATGAATGACACACAAGAGTCAACAATACGACAAGAAATGAATTGCGGACAGTTTTGTAATGCCTGGAGAGCTGGGTAACATTTTTCTTGCTCATCGACCTCTATTTAAATTCTTTTCATGCGGAGCAACAAATTATTCACGGCGGGAATGAAAAGATTCTAAAATATTAGCTTGCAGCTGAGGAGGAGAATAATGTAAAAGAAAGAGAAAGAGGCTTTAAACTGTTACTGAGACAGACCTTGCCTTTTAAAGACCAACTCGCTTCAATGCACCGAGGGCCTCCAACAAGCACTAAAGACTTTATCATTTCTAAAGGGCAGCAATTTGCAATTTACTGGAAACAGAAATCTTTCAGATTGAAGAAGGCGACACAAGGCCGTCCTCCTGGCCTTGAGCTTTTCTTTTCTTCCTTCTAGTTTTGGCTGACACTGTCCCCCGTCATAATGGACGCCAGCGAACCTCCAGCTGACCGCGAACACGCTATCCTTGGCACAGCTGCAGGTTAAAGCTGGATCCACCTGCTCGTTCACCTTCAGCTTCCAAATGGGATTTTCTTTACCAGATTTGTCCTGATTCAGTCTCTCACAGAAAGAGAACAGCCTTGTGGAAAAAAAAAAATACAGTTTCCATCACATGTGCTCAGACATCGTAAAAAGCAGGCGAGATGACTAACTAGCCCCCAAGAGCTGGAATAGCAGCCAGCAAAGACCAGCCTCGATGGACTTGATAAAACTGAACCGAAAATAATTATGGCTTAGTAAATTGCTTTAATTAATGATAATTGGGGCAGAAAAGTCCAGTGATGCAAGCCAAGAAAAGAATAAGCTAAGTTTTCCTTTCACAAGCATTTAAACCTCTGAAAGCTGAAAAAACTGGTTTAATTTCTTCAGAAAATGTGGAAAAAAAACATGGCCAACAACAAATAATATCCTGCAAATAGCTAAAATTTATTGAAAGGTGACAAAAAATAGCCTGAAAATATTATTAGAAATTATTTACAAAAAATAGGAAAACTGTCCAGATTTCTTATAATTAGATACTTGGGGGTTTTTTTGTTTTTTTTTTTTTTTTTTTTTTTTTTTTTTTTTTTTTAATTATATTTTCAGTTAATTTCATTGCAACCTTTTTCTAATTTCTTACTGATATTTTTTGCACATTTTCAGGTAATTTTTCTGACAGCCTTTTAAAAAATTCTTGATAATTTTCAGTTGGTTGGCAACTTGGCAAGAACTATCTTGCAAAATGCTGAACTTCAGTGAAAGGTGACCAAAAACATTTTTTTTTCTGCTAAATTTTGGGACATTTCTTGTCAAGATGGTTGTCACCTTCTTCCCATGTTCATGAAAGAAAACAATGTGAGCAGGTTTTAAAGAGTAAAGCACTTCAGAGTATTTGCTGACGTCTCAGATAGAAGTAGCCTGACACTGGCAGACCAAATTACAAATGTTTACTGGTCTTGAATGTCTCAGTTCATTTTCCAAAATGTGTTTTGAACAGAGTTATGTTTATTTTTAATAAAAAGTCACACCTTAGCCACCCCTCCCTCTGATAAATAAAGTACAGTCTCACAACACCGGCACGGAAGAAACGCGACGTTCTGCTGTCAAAAAA
The DNA here is from genome assembly GCF_026936395.1 of Plectropomus leopardus. Taxonomy (NCBI): domain Eukaryota; kingdom Metazoa; phylum Chordata; class Actinopteri; order Perciformes; family Serranidae; genus Plectropomus; species Plectropomus leopardus. Next base: position 38,009,350 of record NC_142178.1, on the reverse strand, counting down.
ATGAAGAATTAAAAGCACGTTAAATGCGCCAAACAGTCCTTATGGGTTAAAATTAGGGTCGACAGTTTATCGACCAGGCCGTTAATTGGGTGCGATATTTGTCATTTTGCCAGTTATCAGTGTAGGTATTTTATTTTAATGATAAAATGTTTTAATTAAAAAGTGCAGAGAAAGTGTCAGCATGGGAGGAACTTTTGTTTTGTAAAAAACTCAGGGAGCTATTTTTATTTATTTATTTTTCATTTGGATTTTTACTTGACTTCATAAAGAAAAAAGTTGCTGGGAACCTGCTGTAGATGATGTTGCAGTTTAGATTAAATATTTGCAAAAGGCTTTCAAACAAAGTTTTGTGTTGGACTTTGTTAGATTAACTCTAAATATTGACAAAAGGATTTTTATCTTTATTGTAAATGCATATCGGCTGCAAATATCGGATATCAGTCTCATTAACTATGGTATCGGCCTTTAAAAAAACAAAATCAGTCGACCCCTAATCTCTTATATTTTAGAACCTGGACAGAAAATGCAAACTCCCTGCACTGGCAGACAGAAGGGAAGTGAGAACATGTTCTGTGGTAAATTTTAATGGATTCACACTTCTGATGTCTTGTGATGCTGCAGCCATATTGTCTGCTAGAGAGAACCATAGCGAGCATCAGTTTCACACGTTTCCACAAACGCTGCCTGACCTGATCACCGAGGAGCTTCGGCCTCGAAGCAAAGGAGGCGATTGTTTTCGGTGGCCTGCGCGCTGTTGATCCCGGTCTGTCACCACAGCGCCCGCAGAGCTTTGTGTGAAGCCCGCTTGTTCGGGCGTGTGGCAAAGTTTCTGCACTGAAAGCAACACTGTGGGAAAGTTGTGTGTTACGGTGACACACAAGTCAACAATCACGCGCCGAATCTCCTCGTTAGCATCAAAGAGCCGTGAAACCGAAGCCTTTGTCCGCTTCATTATCTCTGAGTTCAGTCTTACGCTGCTAATTACTATCAGGTTCTCTGCAAAGGGAGGTGGGGAAATGTAAAGGGCAGTGTAATGGCTCCACCGTGCAGCAAAAAATGAGGAGTTGGACTATCAAATGAGAAACATCCCGGGCTCAGACAGAAAGCAAACAAAGCTTCCATCGAGTCTTGTTAGTTGATCTGAACCCGTTTTTGAACTTTACCGTCATTACGTGGCCAATCAGCAGCCTGTTCTTATAAGGATGTGGTATTTTCAGCACCATCAATATAAAAAAGTTTGTCACACTGGTCGCTTGGCAGGTCAGAAATCACTCTACATGTGAAGAGATTGATCTCCTGCCGAAGCTTTTTCTGGCTCACAGGAGGCGCGTTTCCATCCACCTCTTTTTATGCGCCTTTTCAACAAAGCCTGAGTGGAGAGCGGTAAAACTCAAAATATCAAAATAAGTGTTCATGCTTGGGGAAGGTAGAAAAATTGGTGTAGCAACTGAAAGTAAGTGCGACAAAGTGCAATGGAGGCAGATAAGGTGAATATGCACTTTCACTGCAGGCTGGCTTTATCATTTCTGGAGGTTTTTAATACTTTTAGGGGCTGATCACATCGAGACGCATCATACCACGCACGACCACTCCGAAAGCTCCTTGGAAAAACAGTTGGGAGCGCCTGTTAGGCAGGTTTGCGTGCACATCCTGCGTGCACGCAGCCAAAAGTGACACTAGGCAGGTTTTCGTTAACCATCAAACTGCAAATTGGAATCACAAATTTATTGCAAAAAAGAAGTTTTTAACGCTGACATGCGCTGACAGTATTTCAGGCAATTCAAAAAATATTTTGCAAAACTGCAATGGAAACACTTTTTCTTCAGCAGAAACGTTTCCTGGAAGTTTTATGTTGTTGTTTACTGGCGTACGGTAAATATGTGTTCTCTTTACATCGGATTGTGTTGTTAACGTGCTAACTAGCTGCTTGCATCATCACGGTCTCCAGGTTTTCCTTTTTGAAAAACGATTATAGACCACAGCTGTCTGATTGTATGGAGAGTCATTTCCTCTCATGCAGGAGCAGAACGTACCTGCTGATTGGCTGTCGGTCGTAGTCTTTGCGGTGTGTTCATGAGACACAGGCGACATGAGGCTTCGTCCCCGCTAATTCTTTGTCTTTGGTTTGGTGTGTCTGGGCCTTAAAGTCAACGAAATTGACACTTGAGTCTAAATACAGTCAAAGTCATGTGATTGGAGTGGACACGTCTTGTTTATACTGTATATCATTGCCGACCCTTTCCTGCAGCACACTGTGAGTCTGAAAAAAACATTTTTATCCCTTCATTTTTACAAGAGTGTAACAATTAGGGGCCGACTGTTACTTGTTTTTCAGGGCCAATACAGATTATTAGTAGTTAATGAGTCCCATAACTGATATTTGGAAGCACTGTGCATTTATGATAAAATAAAAATCTTCCAGTCAATATTTAAAATTTGGAATATAACAAAGTCTAACACATAACTTTTTTTAAAATGCCTTTAGCAAACATAAAAACTGAAATTTTCAGCATCATATAAAGTTTCCAGCAACTATTTTTAAGAGTTAAGTGAAAATTTAAATAAAAAATAAATAAATAAAAATTACTCCCTGAGGTTTTACGAAATTAAAGTTCATCCCATGCTGACACTTTCTTTGCACTTTTTACTTAATTAATTTTATCGGGGATCATTAAAATAAAACGCAGATACAGATAACCTGAAAAATGCCAAATATCAGCCCTAATAATCAGCCATGCCGATAATCTGGTTTAAACATCCAAAGAAAATCATCTTTACAAAACGGTCAATGATGATGTAAAGAAAAGCTAATTTAATTCCTACAATTAAAGACCGATGCTTTTTTTTTTAATTATTAGACTTCGGTAAGTTAGGAGCCTGAAGGATTGAGTGGAGCTGCTGTAACTTTAACAGACAGACACACAGATATCTAATGGGATTCAGTGACTCACTGCACCATCACACACGCAGCTGAGTAAAGATGTACCGCTTCGGTACACACACACCCACACACACACACACACACACACACACACGCACACACACACACACACACACACTCGTGCTGCATCAAACACACTATTTGTTTTGTTTGGGAGCAGCAGAAGCATCAGACAGCGTTACAGCACTAAACAATCTCATCTGTTCCCCACTTGACCTACATTTCACTTAAATTAAAGCTCATTCTGACCAGGGACACACACATACACACACACACACACACACAGAGAGAGAGAGAGAGTGACGTCACGCTCAAGCGAACAGCTGAGCTACTGGGCAGCAGAAAATCCAATTTGTGCGGGCAGGACCTCGGCCACCTAACGCAGCGAGGGGGCAACACCTCCCCCCTCCTCCCCCCTGTCCAAACAGCAGCAGAGGGGTGTTTTTTTCTCTTTTTTAAGCTTTTAATGCCAGTGATTAAAAGCCAAAGGCGAGGTTCGAGGTTCTCCACTAAGCGCAGAATAAATGCATTTTTTTATGGAATAGCGGACAGATGTGAGGAACCGCACAGAACAGATGTGATCACGTTTAATCTCCGCTGGATGCATCTTCTTCTGGCTGTGCTCAAATTTTTAAAGATTTTTTAGAGTGCTTTTTTTAATACTTTGTCACATATGAAAGGAGGATAAAATAAAGGCACCAGAAAGAATTAAACTAAAGCCTCTTTGGTGTCACAGCTCCTGAACACAGCATGACTTCAAGCAGCGTTTTCTGCCCCAAAAGTTTGAGATCTGACACAGAACTCCTGCAAAAGAGAAGGCAGGTTTCCGTTACAGATCTGTGCAAAACTTATTTATGTTTTTGAAATATCAGTAAAACACAATTGTAAGATGACAGTGTTTCCATTGAGTGATGTTATGCAACTTCTCCTCTGGCAAAGAAGCATGGCGATGGATGTTCAAAACATCAGCAGCTTTATTTCTATTGCAGCCACCCGACTAGACGTAATTATTCCCAATCTAGGGCGACGTAGGGGTGTTACAGAGTGATAATGGAGAGGCGAGCCCCTTATATTCTTCTGGGAGCTGATAGTCCACGATTTCACAGATGAATTGTGGATTCAAAACTTCCAGACAACTCAACTGAAGAGTTATGGGAAGCAATAACAGCTCTTGTAGCTCCTGCTGCATCATGAGGGAGCCAGTTCCTACTGACGAGCACAGAGCCATAGCATCATGTGACCTAGAAAAGACTAAAAAGTGTTTCCATTGCAGTTTTGCGAAAAATGGCTTTTTCGAATTGCCTGCAAAACCACCTCAATTAGCATGTTTCCATTAGGAGTATTTTATAGGTGCAGTTTCAATTTGTGCAATTTGAGGGTTAATGGAAAACCGCCATGAGACTGTGAGTTTGGTTTTTAACTCTACACGTCTTGAAATATAGATTTTTTGCAGCAATTTTTCAGTGAGAGCGTGTCAGGGAGAGTGTGAGCGCTTAATAAACCTGCTGAAAATGTCTTAATGCCACAGTGTTCCCTTCCCAGCATTACTAACCGCCTTTACACGGTTTGATCATTAAATGATGAATGGCTCAGCTCATTATTGAGGTTTTATAATTTACCTCAGAGTCTCTGCAGAACAAAGAGCTCATGTTGCCTGCAGCTGTTCAGGCGTTCTCCTCTTCAGATGTCTTCCCCTGGTTTTTTTGTATCTTTTCAGGTATATGGGAATTCATGAATGCATTAACGTGGGCTGCGAGTGTCGTGGTTCATCCACAAAAACTGCCTCAAAGGGCCAAAGTGCTGCTGAAGAATTTGATTATGACACAATGGTTACTTGCAATGTTGTGTCAGATTAAACTCTGCAAAAGCTGCGTTAAATGCCAGAATCATTAAAAGGTGGTTTGTGTGGACACTACTCAACGAAAACATAGTGTAAGTTTTGCATTTTAAAACAAAAACTCCTAAACGATGTGACCTCCACAGCCACCACCTTCCACAGCTTTTTTTTGGTGTCAAACAGTGTTTCTGTCTGCATTCACGTTTTCAGTGATCATGAATTAACACTGAGAGAAGAAAAAAAAAGTATAAAACGTAGTGCACAATGGCTATGGAGTGATGATAAAACCTAGCAACAGCCACATAATTAAATATTCATAAATGAAAGTCTAAAGAAGGGATTTAAAAGAGAAAAAAAAAGAAAGGAAGAAAGTCCAGGATTTGTTGGACCCCTCTGCAACTCCTTATATTGCGTTTTAAACTGACACCAACTGGCAACGTATCATACTGCCGCGAAATGTGCCGATTTGCGTCCTCTGATGTCAAAATTACTGACCAAAAACAGCTACAGAAACATATCTGAGCAGGTTTACATTTTCCAAAAACCTTATTTTTACTTTTTCACAGTGAAGCACCTGAGGGGCCTTTTCACATTCATCCGTACTGAAGACCATTTTCAGAAGAAAAACCACACGCACCAAAAACAGAGAAAAGACGTGTTTTCGGAAGTCTGAACCAGACACAACTCACAAAAAACCAAAACGCTGTGGCAGAAAATCCGCCCTACAGTTTGCTGCGGTGACCCTGCGGGACACCGGCATCCCTCACAACCACACTGAGCGCTGAATCTTCCTGTGCGAACCCCCCGTCTGAGCCGCTTTGTTGGGTACGAGCACCTAAACGCCCACAACACCAGAAACCACAGCACTACATCTCCTATTGTACTGCTTTGCGAGTGTGTGTGTGTGTGTGTGTGTGGCCGCCATTTGAGCCACCAGGCCGCCTCCTGGTTCTGTTTTTTGGCACTTACATCTCCCTCTCCTCTATTGATCATCGCTGTATTATTTGCCTGAAAGCTGAAGGACGAGCTGCTTCTTAGACGTTTCACCTTGTTTAAGACATTTTTTTTGTCCTGTTGGGTCTGAAGGTTGATAAAAAACCTCTTTAGCCAGCCCCCTTTTCTCCGCTCCTCTTGACCCGCTGGGGCACGTGGGTAAATTCCTTATGAGATTTAAATGTTGGATGAGACAAAAGAAAGCGAGAGAGCTGCACACACACACACACACACACACACACACACACACACACACACAGACTCACAGCGAGCTTTTGTGATCATTGTGGAGCTATTTTTTACTGAGAGGGTTAAAGAGCGGACAAAACACTGAGAGGCTGGACTGCAGGCGACCCTCAGCTGGAGACACATAATACACATCATCTTTATACCTTTTGTACGATTTCTTCTGCCCCTCCCCCCTCTCATAATGCCCTTTTTATTCTCTCTTTATTTCCTTTTATTTATTTAATTTCTTTTATTACTTTTTCCTTCAGTTTCTCTCCTTCATCCCTGCTCCTTTTCTTTATTCTCTCTCTCTGTTTGGTGCAAGTATACAGTGTAATTTTCATTTGTTCACTTGTTCCTTTAACACAGACCCGTATTCTTTGATGCCCTCATTGAATACATATTTTTTATTTCCTCTTTATTTGCTCTTTCTTTCCCTCCAATATAATATTTATATCGCCTGCCCTTCATTGTTCCAGCTGCGCTCTCGATGCCTCCTCTGTCAGCCTCCGACAATGTATCTGCCGCGATGGCTCACACAAAGGCTGAGCACACACACACACACACACGCAGACAAAGACGTGCAGAGAGGTCGAGACACTGAGCGGTGACAGAGCCGGTGCAACTTGTTGAAGAAACAATTTGAATTATTTTGCCGTTTTACAAACTGAACGTGTTTGTAATGTCACACTGTCGCAGGTTTCTACAGACGTTTTCTTTTCTTTCTTTGTTCAAATAAGGCTGCAACTGATCATTTTTGTTATTTGATTAGTTTTATTAATTGATTGATTGAATCTGCTGATTGTTTTCTCAGTTAATAGATTAATGGTGTGGTTTATAAGATGTGTTATACGATATCTCAGGCTTTCTTTCTAAAGCCTGAGATTAGGTCTTTGAGACGTGTGTTTTGTTCAAGCAACTGTCCAGAAACAAAAGGTATTCAAATTTTTACTCACAAAAATAACTTTGGTAGCAAACTGGTTTGATTTCTTTCAAAAATGTGGGTAAAAAGGCAGCTCTGCATGAAATACCCTGCAAAAGAACTTAGCAAAAGGTGACAAGAAAATGACCTTTGCTAATTAAAAAAAAAATGAAAAGATAGAGATAAAGAGAATTATTAGAAAATTAATTAAACTTTTTTTTTTAAAAAAAAATAATGTCCAGGAACCTTTTTTATTAAAAAAAAAACAAACAAAAAAAAAACCTCTATATTTTAAAATTATGTAACATAATTCTTTCCTTTAATTTTTTTTGGCACTTTCAAAACAAGAAACAAAAAAATTGCAAAAAACTCTTTTAGGAAATTTTACACATAACTTGATCATAGTAAGAACACTATTACACAATTTATATATCATTTAAAACAGTCAATTTCGGGGTATTTTTAGTTTTTAAAAAAATGTTTCGATTATTAATTAAGTAACATATTTTACTGATCTGAAATGAACGACGGCAAACATTTTTTTCCTATTGGTTATGTCTGCGCTTTTTTTGGTATCATATTTATGGTAAGTTATGGTAAAAATTATACTATTAATATATTATTTAAACCAGTTAATTTTGGGTTAAAAACTTAATTTAAATTGTTAAATATTGATTTTGTTGTCAATGAACTAATCAATTCACCAACTAATCATTTCTAAAAAAAATAATAATCATAAAACACAGCTTAAAATAATAGATATGGCTTAATATTCGACTTATTAGACCACTAACATTTTTCACTTGGTTATTCTAACAATATCTGCACATAAAAACTAAATCATAAAGTTATCATCATAAAGTCTGGAGAAAGACAGTGTATTTGTTTTAATAAAAAATCTTATTATAAGATGATAAAAGTGTTTTTTCCAGCTCTCACATTGCATAAACATCACATAACTTTCTATTTTTCAGCTGAATGTTTTTTTTTAGCACAGAACAGCTAAACTGCTAAAATACCGATGATAATGAACGATAGAAAAATGAACGAGTTTGCATGCATTGATTCACTTTGACAAAGTTAAGACGCAGTAACATTATATCAATGTGATAACTTGGCCTTATGTTTATTTTTTAATTTAAAAAGATTTACTTTGCAGCATTCAAAGTTCTCTTTGAAGAAAATCTACCAAAGCTCTTTGCACATTTCCAAAAAAACAACCTGATATTTATTTTATCAACTGGATCTTCGCTCTGTTGTTTCGGCTGTTTTGTATAGTGTCAGATAAAGACTGAAAAGTTGTGTTTCCTAAATAAAATCAGGAAAGACTGGATCTGCTGGTGTGTGTGTGTGTGTGCGTGCGTGCATGCGTATTTGTCTGCGGTAATGTTTTTGGCACAATAAGGTTTCACCGGATAATTTCATTAGAAATCATCTAAACGGATCAAGACTCCTCGACTGCAGTTTGATATGATTAGATGTGAAGCAGCAGTTTGTTATTCAGACGTTACAGACCTCAGACTGAATTCACTGAAACAAACTCGATTATATCTCTTCTGTATGTTTAGGAACATTCCTGGTTCAGCCTCGAATCTTATTTACCATATTTATGTTTTCATTATTGCCCATATGAGCTGCATACAGGGCAAAAAAGACCATTATGCAATTCTTTTGTGCGAAAAAAGAAAAGATGCTTGTGTTATGAAAGCATTGTGTACTTACACACAGACGTAGAGACATAAAAATATGGACACCAGAAGTCATAACTTCATCTAACATTTAAAAATGACAACCAGCAAGTGAACAGTTAGAGTGGGGGGAAATATTCAATACAGTTTGGCAGGATACTCAAGTAGCTTTGCTTTGGGGCCACTTTTGCAAAATGACAGGAGGCCCCCCACATGTGTTTCTAAGATTTTAGGACATTTCTAGGATTTCTGGATGTCTCTAGGATTGTAGGTCATTTGTTGAATATTTGGACATTTCTTGGATTTTAAGATGTTTCTGGGCTTTTCAGACATTTACAGATTATAGAACATATGTCAGATTTTAGGACATTTTGATTATTTTAGGCTCTTTATGGATTTCAGGACCTTTCTTGGATTTTTGGACATTTATAGGATTTGAGGATGTTTCAAGGATTTTAGATTACATTTTTCAGATTTCTGGGTGTCTCTAAAATTTTGGGACGTCTCTCTAATTTTTGAACATTTCTAGATTTTAGCACATTTCTCAAATTTTAGGACGTTTCTTGGATTTTAGGACATTTCTCAGTTTTTAGGACATTTCTACAATTTTAGGATGTTTGTAGTATTTAAGGATGTTTCTAGGTTTTAAGACATTTCAGGACATTTCTTGGACTTTAGGACATTAGGAGTAGCGAGGACCTCCGTTGGGGGGTGTAGAGGATCCTCCACTGGCACCTTTTTTGATAAACAAGCTTTATTTTGATTATATTTTGCTTTCGTAGTTATCAAGATACATTTTGTGGCAATAAAACTGACTGAATGGGGATGAAGAAGATTGAAAACTTTTAAAAATGTTATTAGGTCACACAGATTCTGGCAAAGATTTCCTTTGGGGAGATAATTTGGAGCTCAAAAAGGTTAGAAATCACAATATTACAAACGTAAAATAAATAATAATAATTAATCTTTTCACAATCTTCCACTTGCCACAAATTTGCAATAATATCGTATCCTGGTGGCTCTATTGAAGAAGTGTCTTTTCACATTTCACTTAAACAATAACCTACAGTCTTATATATAAAAATATACTTCTCTATTCATCATAAAGAGTTCAGCAAGAACTTTCGAACTCAATATCAAACTTAAAATCACCCCTGATGTCACCGAGGTTACTTTGCACTCGACCCTGGTCTGTGTTTGTTGGTCCAACATGATGTGGGCGTTAAAGCCTGCGCTTCATTAACTTTACAAAAGCCAAACACACAGTCGTGCATGTAAATACAAAAGAGGGAAAAGAACATAGAAATACAGCAACCAACTCTCAACATTTCACACCAGTCTGACTCTGCAGGAGAGCTTCGGCCCCGAGAGGTGAAACCACCACACACTGTGAGCGTTTTTATGGAGAAAACAGAAAATACTATAACGAATTTCACTTTTATCTGAGCCTCATCGTCAGGAGTTTCTCACAGCAGAACAAGCAGCAGCTGCAGTTTCTACATCACAGACACTATGAGCCGCCAACAGAGATGAGAGGAGCGGAAGATTAGGGCAGGAAATACTACAATGAAGCAGCAAAATAAAAACAAACAAAATAAAAAATGGTCCCTCGCTTCGAAAAAAATATCCACAGAGACTCAGATAGTTTTGGTTTGAGGTGCTCCACAGATAAAAAAAACCCACAGATGAATCTCCATTCTCTCTTGAAAGATTACCTCTCAATGCAGAAAAGTTTCTCAATATTTTCAAAATTATGATCACCAGCATCAGTTTTTTAAGGCCGGGGCGTACGTTCCTTACAGCTGAACCAATAAGAGGGTGAACCAAAATGTGTCGCATTTACGTTCTAATCTCGGCTACTTCTTTCTGTTTATTATATCTTTATACTTATATCTTTTATTTTTATTTAACCACAGATGATACAAGTCGTCACACAGTGAGATAAATAAAACCTGAAGTTTCATGCATCAAGATGCATAAATAACTTTTATAATTGCACCATAGTTCTCTAAATCACAATCACATCACATTGTGAAGTGGTTAAAGATACTCTGCCCTATTTTTTACAAAAAAAAACTTTCTACAAAAAAAAACCAGCAGGTTCTGTGAATTATGTGCAGTAAATCACAGATGTTACAAAACCAGACCTACAAGCTTTAACCTTGAGCGTGAAAATCAAAAGCAGCTGCACTGATGAGTTTTACAGAAGAGAACGGATGGTTGCTTGTGTAAACACACACACACACACACACACACACACACACACACACACGTAGGCTACACACAAATAAAGACGCAGAGATGATTTCACATCTTTTAGCCTGAAAAGCTTCCGACAGATGTGAGGATTGGTTGAAATCTGGGTGAGTTAACGAGGTCAGGAGGCCCCGAGCTGATGGGCCAAAGACATATTTTTGGACTTCTGTATGTATATGTGTGTGTGTTTGTGTGTTTGTGTGTGTGTGTGTGTGTGTGAGAGAGATTCTTGTTATCATATGATTTTCACATGAAGTCGTGCTGCTTACAGTTTGACGGACAAAGGAAGTGATTCACAGAGAGCAGGGCGTATAAGGGGGGGATATATGATTAAATGACAGAAATTCCCCTAAAACACACACACAAAGACAATTGTCTGCTGTGATAATTGGGACCTTTGACTTCATGCAGATTATTGGGGAAAAAAACTCATTTTAATGTTTGATATAAATTAGGGCTGTGCGATATGATGAAATTTATCGTCCAACAATTAAAAAAAAAAATGTCAGAATATGCCACATCTGGGTTTTTTCGTTTATGTCATCTGATGATGCCTTGCATTCGTCTGAAAGGCCGAGGGGGCGCCTGCACAACGAACGGCACTAAAACAAACAAACATGGAGGAGCTGGCAATACTGAACATGGGGATTCGGTTTTGGCTTCAATTTAAAGTTGATGTAGTCAGCGAACGTTATCTGGCAAACTATTAACTATTTCAGCTGCAGGGACAAAATCCTGAAGTCGTCACGCATCACAAAGACGACCGTGTGTTTTGCTTTGGTCATGGGTTAAACCTGGGACGTGAAATTGTGTTTTTGTGCCTCTGTGCGTCACATGATCCGGTCAACAAATGTAGGCGGAACAAAAGCAAGTGGCTCGCCATCAGTCCACTTCCACGACAGGGACTTTTCTTGTGCTGCTTTCAGATTTTTTTAACATGTTTTAAACATTAAAACTCTGAGCAAATAGGTGTGATTTCTGTAAAAACATGGGTAAAAAGGCAATGAGCAACTTGGTGAGAAATGTTCCACAAATTGCAGGAAATTTGTAAATTTAGAAATTTATTCTTAAAAAAAAAAGGAAAAATGTCTAGGGGCAAAAAGAAGGGGAAAAAAAACAAATATAGGAAAAAAACTATATTTACTGCAAATTATTATAATTAAACATTTAGAATTGTGTTACAAAATATTTTATAATTTTTTTAATTTCCTTCAAGGTCATTTTAAATTTTATTATTTCTTAAATTAATTTTCAGGATTTTTTTGTACTTCTTATTTTTCTCTTGCTAATGTTTAGGTCACTTCCTCTAATGTTGCCTTCTTCCCATGTGTGTGAAGGGAAAAAAAAGCAAATTCATTCAGTTTTCAAAGGGTTAAAGTGAAACTTAATGGTTCACAATTCCTATACAAAAAAGTACGCTCTGTTTCTTTTAACATTAGCACTCTGATTCAATTCTGATCAATTTTCCACCCCGCGACTCAAACTCAACAAACTGCCGCTGAGGAATGAAAAAAACTTTTCACCTGCTTTACATAAGCAATTCCATATTATTATATATTATTATTGCTATTATTATCATTATTATGTTTAAAAAAAAAAAAAGAAAAGTGGTGCCAATTTTGATTTGCTCTTTGAGAAGCTCTGGAGGCGTAACATGCGTCCTGCAGAGCTGAAAAATGATTTCTTCGAAAAAGGAAAGGAAAGTGCAGGGACGACAATCCCCTGCGCACCTGCACTGCCAACAAACACACACACTCAGATGGACACACACACACACACACACACACACACACACACACACAAAAACACCGTGGCATTAAAGGAACACCCCATGTTGAGAGCCTGAGATCTGAAGCCATTTTGGAGCCGAGGCTAAGTGCTGCAGTGAGTTTAATAGGGAGCGACCACGTGACACACACACATATACATTACTGCAGACACACACACACACACACACACACACATATATATAGGCTTGTGTATGCTCAGACACACACACACACACACACACACACACACACACACACACACACACACACACACACACAGAGATATGACCATATGGCTGCTTTTAAGTCGTCTTACTACACACACACACATATACATACACACACACACACAAACCCTCAGTGAGCATGCCCAGAACAGAGGAGGTCCTAAAATGGAAATATCTATATGTCTTCCACTGAAGGCTCAAAGTTAACAAACACACGTACACACACACTTATGGGAGTATACTGGCAGCAGCTACAAAAAAATACACTACAAAACGAATTTTGCACTTCTCAGTCTGCACATCGATATTTAAGAGTGCACAGACGCAGCTTCGCGCAATTATTTGTTGAAGTAATTTTGAGAGTCAAATTAACACAGAGATCCCCTCCAGTGAATTCTGTGTTTTTAACCTTGTTAACGTGTCCATATGGTGTTTTTTTACATGCTACAAGACACATAATGAGCGTGGCTGAGCACTTCCACCTGGTAGCGTATCAATGACGGTCTGTAGAACGTGCATTCAAACTTTCAGGAGTTCATCAAAGTGTCAACTTCTCGGGCTGAAAAATGCCAAAAACTGCAGTTTCTTTAGTGGCCACTTGAGGCTGGCTCCAAAACAGAGTAAACCTGTAAACCTAAAAACTTTACAGCAGAAATAAACGTGTTTACAGCCTGGTTCGAATCCGCTTTTGGTCTTTATAGCCAATTTCAACATTCATGACAACTGTGCAGGAGTGAATTTTTATATAACTCATCTGTTTACATTTTTTTAAAGCTTAAAGTTATAACTATTTAAAGGTGGAGCTGTTTTCTCCAAAAAAACAAAATGCCCAACTTGGGGCTTCAAAACAGGAGTCCATAAACCAATAGGTGACTCCACAGAAGCTTGGTCCATTATTTTTACAGTCTGTGGTCATGTGACGAAGCTAAGGAACCGCTCCTGACAACCTGCAGCGTGGGGCTTTACATAACGCTTCAGAGAACTGACGACAAGCCCGGAGTCAATATATATCAAGTAAAGTTTCTGTTTCACTTCAAAGTTTCAGAGCAGGCAATCGGGAACCAGGTTTTTCTCAGAATTGCAACACATTTTTAGCTGTTTACAAGTATTTTTTAACAAGTTTATTTGCATTTTTGGCAAAGTCTGCACCATATATACATCTGTGGTCTGCACAAGGTTGTAGTGTGCACAACCCAAGAAGTTTGCATGTAGTTGTGGTGCACATTTCCCCAGGTATGGACCAGTACCAGCATGAATGTATAGAAGTCGACGGTGAGGATGGATGAACTTCAATTTACAATGTTAGAGCCGCATGGCCACAATAACTGAAAATATATATAATATATATAAAACACGTTGTCCTAAATATTCATGTGGTTGCCCGTGTCTTCAAAAAAGGACATTTTCTCTCTTTGTGAGGACTTTAATTTTTGACAGACATGATCCTGATGTCTGGATGTGGGATCATCCTCAAAAGCTGTTGGCAAGTGACCTTTAGCAACTCCAAGAGCTCAAAAAAGAACTGCAGAAAACTGAGATCGGATTCATAAATGAGCGCTCACATGATGAGGAGTGAACGCTCAAATCTGATTCTGCTCTAACGAATCTGTTAAAGTTTCACTCACAGTCCTGAATTTGTTTTGTGCTCGCTCTGATCTTTTTGTCATTAATATACTTCCATACAAGCACAGCGCTGTACCCAAGAGAGCGTTAACAACTGGTCATAAATATTTCCCTTTTTGCAAATCAAAGGTCTGGTGTACTCTTGCCAGTGTGTGTGTGTGTGTGTGTGTGTATGTGTTAGAAAGAGAGAAAGAGAAGGAAGGAGAAAGGAGGGAGAGCAGCTCTAGAGTTCAATATTGACACAGCAACAGAGGAGCCTCCTCGCATTAATATTAGATGATATTATCACTAATATAGAGGAATGTTCTCCTAGTTAGCTTCGCTCAACAGCGCGCACACACACACACAGACACACACACACACACACACAGAGGAAGCCATTCTCCTCGGTCTGTTTTTTTTTTATGGCTGTATCTATCCTTGAACTGTTCCCTAAACCGCCTCCTGCCCAATTTGTGCTCACAGTCCAAAGGTGGACGGTCCAAAGAGCCGCTGATAGGCTGCGACACACCTTAGTTCACAAAATGTTCACAACTCATTAACCACATCCAAAACTCACACACTGCAAAACAGTGTGACACAGATAAGGAAACACTGAGCAACGGACACTTTTTTTTTTATTTATGGCATAAACTGAAAATCACCACAAAACTGTCCGGTTCTTTCAAAATCAAAGGGGAAAAACGCAATGAGCAGCTAACAGGGAATTAGCAAGAAATTAGGAGAAAAATACAAGAAAATTACCTAAAAATTAGAGGGGGGGAAAAAAAAAAACAAACAAGTAGCAAACAAACGGGAGAGAGAACTTACGTGAAATAAAAAACTTAAACATATAATGATTCTGTAAAATAATTTAAAATATTGAACTATGATATTTTGAAAAATATTTCTCAAGAAAAAAATAATTTTCAAAATTTCTTGAAATTTGCACGTCATTTATTATCAAGGTGTTTATTGGGTTTTTTCCCACATATTTTTTGAAAAAAATCAAACCAGTGTTGCTTTCTATCATAAGTAGAATTTGTGTCAAAGTCTTGTCAGATATTGATATATTAAAATGTTTGTTGTTAATGTCATCAACCAATGCGACCTATCAGTGCAGTAATCACCTGAAAAGGCAGGTTATGAATTACAGTATCGCAACACAGAAAATTCCCAGCATGTTTTATGATCCAAACTGACTTTTCTCATTCTCTAAAATTTTAATTCATCGTTTTATTTATTTTATTTAGTTTTACTTATTTTAAGCTCACTTGTGTTGCTCCCTTTGTTGAGTAACACAACTGTTTTTAAAAGTGTGTTATAAATACTTATTTTAAATAATAATTATTACTATCAGACTTTATTGGTTAGCTTACTAGGTAACAGAAAAAAACTACAATTAAACAAAAATAATTAAATAATGAAAATAAGCTTCTTAATTTTCTTGCCAAGAGTTAAGGCCTTTACATATGACAAAAAAAGCACAAAAATACGCAATACCTAATTAATGTGAAAGCTAAAAAAAAAAAACAGGAGTCAACCTTATTCCAGATTTAAAAAATCGGATTTTTTTCTCGCCATGTAATATTCACGTTCTGCATGACAGAACTCATGACAGAAAAACAACAGTTAAAAGTATGACATGTGAATTAACTGCAGAAAAGAAATGCCTGTGCTCTTCAGGTAGTTACATTTAACACTGAAACACATTTCTACTGTTTTCATGCTGTTATATTGTTTCACTGACAAAACCTGAACTGGTGTCAACATTGCAAGAGATCTATTTAAGTCTCTGCAACATAACTGTAATTAAATGTGACAGTGAAGTTGTTGTTTTATGGGCTAAATTACAAATTTATTCCATGCAGAAAATCATGCAGCAGCGGAAAAATATTTTGCATCCTACATAAGGGTCACTAAGCAGCAGCTTCAAATCTCTGAATTACATCAAGCAAGATATATAAAATATATGACATAAAATGTAAATATTGACATTGCTTCCCATTATGTTTTCAA
The DNA here is from genome assembly GCF_026936395.1 of Plectropomus leopardus. Taxonomy (NCBI): domain Eukaryota; kingdom Metazoa; phylum Chordata; class Actinopteri; order Perciformes; family Serranidae; genus Plectropomus; species Plectropomus leopardus. The sequence continues at coordinate 37,992,868 of NC_142178.1, read as the reverse complement.
TATAAAAGCCACATAAAAAAGGCCCGTGCAGCGAAATGAAACTCCTGTTAAAGAAGTTTCCTCTGAACACTCAGCTGGTGGACTAAATTTCTGCAGAAACAGACAAGTTTTGGGGACAAATGTAAAGGCACTGAAGGACAGAAGGCATGTTGCTTATGACCCCTCTGATAATGGGGGGATATTTCCTTTTATATGGCTCACATGAGTGTGTCCTTGCGGATCAGATCTTTTACACCAATTTATACAGAGCAGAGCATACTAGCAGACAAAACATCCAAATTGCAGAAGCCTGCGACAATAATCAGCCAGAGAGAATGTGTTTTATGCAGCTTCTTAAAGCTTTTTTGCCTCCTTACTGATGTCACACATCAGAAGAAATCCTTCCAACAAATTGACACGGTTCAAACCCTGACTTATTATTTTTTAACGCGTCAAAATACAATTAGTTTGAAACCACTTGATTCACATGGATTAAAATTTGAGGTTAGTGGCAAACTAAACTACAGTATACGGCCAAAATTGTTTGGTCATACTTGTTTAGACATACATATACATATATACATATATACATATATACATATACATATAATTGTCAGATTTGTCATTATGAAAATGGCAGTTAGTTGCAGCTTGTATATGCTACAATCAGCCTCTGAAGTTCGGCCATAATGCTGCCTTAATGTGCTCCTCGGAAATATCGCATTAATCATATTTACGAGTTACGAGCACATGAGAGGTCCTAAAAAGTCGTGTTTATGAGAGGGCAATTGGGAAATTTCTATGATAAAGCTGCCGAGTTGTGACATTTGCGTGATGCAGCAGAAATGGCAGAAAGCATGGAAACAGTGTCAAAAATTGGTGGTAAAAAAATGATGTATGTTGTTATTTTAATCCTAGTAGCTGTCATTTACTTTTAATAGTTTCATATTTTAGTATCTGCATCTATTAGCTGCAGCAAGCAGGCAAACCTTTAACTATAAAGCATGCCAGGCCAGTATACTAACATTTATAACATTATTTCATAACACGAGTTGCTGATTTTATGTCAGAGATGCATAAACATGTCCAGCAAAAGTCAATGTTAAGATACTTTTGTTATTAATTCATGTATTAAATATCCTTTTTTTTTGTTACATTTTTTAACATTGTAAAATGTAATGTGGTGCTAATGTTAACTGCTGTCCATGTAGCGTGACCTACATTAAACACAAAAATATATAGAAACATATAAAATATTTTAAAAAATAATATATAAATAAACTAGAAACAGCTATCAACCTCTTGTTTAAACACTTTTAGCATTAAAATGAAACCCATTTTCTTTGCAGCTTTCATGTTGTTTCCACTTTACAACCTAAAAGCATTTAATATGTCAAAGTCAGAAGACTCAGAAACTACGACCTTCCAGCATCAAACGTAAAGCTGCACAGCAACAATTTTAAGCTCAGCAAACGGATGTTTCTCACCGCAATAGTCCCTGGGAGTCGCAGTTGACTTCTCTCCTCAGCTTTTTTTGGGGCAAAAATTATTTCAAATGTAGTTTCTAAGTGTGAGTCAACAAAGAAAGCTTCATATGCATCCAGTCGTCACCCCTCACTGCTAAATATAACCCCGCCCACCTCACTGCTTCCTGTCCCCCAAACTTTTACAACCATCTTTGTCTTAGATAATACTCAAAAGGAATTTGTCCTTCTGGTTTTGACCCTTAAATTCATTTCTACGGGTCTCGGTTCCTCAGAGTGCAACACAGAGCTTTCATTGTTTTCATTGTCAAAACTGCAACACAGACAGCAGAGACTGAAAGAAACTGGGGGAGCGTGTCGTGGTAATTAACCACAGAGAAATGTCTTTCATGCAGCTGTTTGAGCAAAGCACGCAAAATGAACACAAATTACAGTCACAAAAATCTCTCACACCGTCCAAACCCTAAACATTATCTAAATCTTTTTTTCTAAGCATTGAAAAAGTGATTACTTTGAAAATATTTGCTCCAACATGGATCATGATTTATCTCCAAATTTGAAAATTGAACGCTCAGAAATTTCACTTTGATTTTGTTTTTTTGTTTTTTTTTTGAAACAACACACTTGTATGGGGTCACTGTGTGCACACAAATCATTCAAGGGCCATGTATATAAATAATAAAGAAATGTGGACATTCACATGATCTGCCCACAGCAGCACGACATCTGTACATACATGTAAGAAATATTAATATCAGTGAGAGGAAACATATCATAAATATGAACGCATTTGAAAAAAAAACAAAAAACAAACACCAGAGAGAAAATATGGAGGGGGAAAAAAGGCCAACCTGCCTACGCCTCAATTAAGTCTGAGACGAAAATGTCTACAGCTGCCACTGCAGCACACTCTGCATGTTTGTGTCTAGAGACACATGCACACACTCATCGGAGGGTGGGTGTTAGAAAATCTACCAGGATAAAAAAGTTGATGAATATAAGTGCCTCTTGGCAGAAATGAAATGAAAAAAATTCAAGAGATCCTTCAGCGAGCAGCGGACTCCTGACGGCTGATTGATTCCTTTATTCCTGCCTCCGAAAAAGTAGGGCCTGTGGTGACACTGCTTGACATAATTTTAATAAAATGTCAAAATACTGAAGGCAGAATAAAAATTTGCGTAGACACGGACGAGTTAAGGAGAGAGGAGAAGAAGAAAAAATTATATCTGAGGGGAGAAAAAGTTGACGAATATGAGGTGAAGTAAAAGGAAAAGAAAGAAGGATGGAGGGATGAGAAAGAGGAGAGAAAAGATGCAGCAGAGAGGAGGAGATAAAAATACAAGTGACATTTATCCTGATGGTGACGGCAGTGACGGTGGCGGCAGAGCAGCGTTTGTTGCTTGACCTTCAGTTTTATTGCATTGTGTGTGTGTGTGTGTGTGTGTGTGTGTGTGTGTGTGTGTGTGTGTGTGTGTGTGTGTGTGTGTGTGTGTGTGTGTGTGTGTGTGTGTGTGTGTGGGTGCAGCCTGGTGGGCTTGACACCTAACTGAGGGTGACACGGTCACACACAGAGGAGAGCTGAGAGCCCCCAGCTCTGCCAACCAGCCCAGCCCTCACACAGCACAGCTGGCCCTGTCACCTCCACTTATCCGGCCCGACTCCAAGTCTGCATGTACAGTAACTGTGCATGCATGTGTGTGTGTGTGTGTGTGTGTGTGTGTGTGTGTGTGAGTGTGTGTGTGTGTCCAGGATAGTGCTGGGTGAAAGCCAGATGCAGAGGCTTGTGAGCGTCAAGGTGCATTAAATAATTTTACTGTCCCACTGCACTGTGTAACCATAAATTATCTGCAGGGGTTGCCAGGTTGGTTTTGTCCGAGACTAATGACCGTCCATAAATCAGAGCTCGTGGTGGAATTAAAATAAATTAAGAGGGATGAATAATTTTAAAATTTCTGGCTTACGAGAGTGTAACCGTTAAACAAAGCGTAACACATCTGGATTGTAGCTTCCTTTACTTGCAGCTTGAGTCGGGGTTCAGTCCATTCAACGGTTAATCAATTGACAGAAAAATTCTCTGGTTCAAGCCTCTTGTGAGTGAGGATTTCCTGCTTTTCTGTTTTATAGACCATTTTACAGCCAGCATCATCAAAAATATGAGCATGCATGTTATTGGCATTTTGTTAGCTATCTTTTAACACTGAATTAAAGCTATTTACATTATCAAAATGTTTGGTTGTTGTGTATTTGGTTGTCAGAATTGCTATTCCGATGGTGGATTCATGTTCTGACAGGATCACGACTGTTTCAAAGCAATCGTGTTTTAGAGCCTCATTCCCACTGCACAAAAACCCTGCTAACGCCCACCAACATCACCGGGTCAAATGACTCTGCAGGAGACGCAGGTTTTATCAGCATTTCATCAGCATTGATGGAAACACAACACTCAAGTGAACGCGCTTATTTCAGAGATTTCTTAACCAGAGAGATGCAATGACGCACCGTCATTAATTACTCTCCATCTCCTCCTAAGCAGCTAAAACACTGATACAAATACATCTGCACTGAGTTTGAAAGGGGGACTTAATAAGTAAGAGATAAATAACGAGAAGAAAGACCTCTGATCCTGCTGCTTTCTACTGTTAACCTGTTCTCCTGCCTGTCCGTGACGTCACATGGACACACCAACAAGACAACACACACATACACACATGCCAGCTGCCAGCCACTCTCTAGTGGTAGGTTCAGTGGCAGTGGGAATACAGCCATTCACTCATACTTAGGTTTATAAACCTGCTAATTTCAGTGGGAAGGGGATACATGTTGACTGGTGACCCAGCCGAGTGCTCAGTAGTTGTACATAATGATGCTGACAGTTGAAAATTATCTATCCTAACCAGTTATATAAGTTATTCCTATGGGGTCGTGTTAACAAAAAGTGACCACATGAAGCCTCTGTGAGCTAAAAAGCTTGTATCCTGTCGATTGGATTACTATTTTTAACTGACAGGACTTGCTACAAAATTTGGGTGCACTTGGATTTAAATGATATTACTCCACTCGAAACGTAAGGTTACGTTATATGCCCAACAGACTCGATAACGGTATCGATAAGCTCAAACGTTATTGATTTTAGGGTTTTAAAAAAAGCAGATTAGAACCAGGTTGCAATCCCATCTCTTCTGAGGGCACAATCAAAAATTCTCATGTTAGATCCCACATAACATGTCAGAGAAAGAATAAGAGGAAGACTGTAAAGTACATTAACAAATTTTGGGAATGCCATAAGATCTCAAAATTCTGAAGTAATTGCACAAGAATTTTTTCCTTAATAACCAACAGTAGTTCTGATCTTATGCCCAAAATCAACCACTGAAAGTGAGGCAGGGGGCCATTATGTTCGTCTTTACATCGCTTCAAGGTGAAAACTCTTGAGAGCACAATTCATCCCCTGCTTTTAGCATACCGTTTGTGCTTGCAGAACAATAATGGAATACAATGAGTGCACGCCGATTAAACTGGACAAGAGACGTATGTGAGCGACCATGAGAGCAGCAGGCGGTTTGCGGGAAAGAAAAAGAACTAGGTGAATAACAGACAGCAGGGTTGTAGACAAAGAAGCAGAAATGGCTGGTAAGGTGGGAGTTAAGGTGGGCTGTAGGCGGTGCTGAAGAAATGGCTCAAGTCTGGAGGAAAAATCAGCATCCCGGTTTCACTAAAGCCCACAGGATGTCCTTTAACTATTTAAAACCTGAGTAAATTGGTTTAACTTCTTTCAAAAACGTGGGGAGAGGGCCACGAGCAACTTAACTTTAGACACAGCGCCAAAGTTAGCAAAAAATTTGTTAAAAAGTTACAAGAAAATTACGAAAAAATCAATTTCCTAAAAAGTGCTGAAAATTAAAACATATATATTTAAAGTATTTTAAAAGTATTTCTTTCTTTTCTGTAAAAAAAATATTATTAATTAAGTTTTCAGGACATTTTCCCTATTTTTGGGGAGAATGTTTTTAGTAATCATCCCCTCTTTTGAAGATAATTTTTCTGTTAAATTTTAATTTCTTGTAATCTGTGAGACATTTGTCAAGTTGGCCTTTTTTCCCCATGTTTAAGAAAGAAATCATACTAATCTGCCCAGTTTTTTAAAGGGTCAAGTAGATTGTGAATGTGTCTAAATCAAGGTTTCAAAGGGTTAATACTCATTGAATCTAATATAAATTTTAACCAGCGCTGTCACACCTATTTTTATCAACTTTATTTGGTTTTAAATAAGGGATTTCTTGCGCCTTCATCCTTTTTCTAGATGCATTTTACTCTTTTTCCAAATAGGTAAATAAACCTTTCAAGGCTGTGTCAACTATAAATAAATGGCATGAAAATACCAAAACCAAATGTATTGATCCTTTAAAAGGTTTTTTACTTTAGCATTGAATCAATGTTGTATGATGCCGTTGCTTGACATGCACGTATACACTAATACATAAATCATTTTAAATTCTGATAAATCTGATAAATCTATGGCTTTCTTACCTCACACTACGCTCAACAGAAGCTTTTTAGTCCTGACAGCTTGAAGATCTACAGAAAGTAAATGCATCAATATTTTTGTATGCTCTGCACAAACATGTTTATTGTTAGATGCATTTAGCATTTTAGCCTCTACAAGCAGCCACCGATGGCCTTAGACTTTTTATGATAATAAAGGAGGTCATGCATATCAACTATTAAGAATTAAAGAGTCACATCAGAACTGACAGTTTGGTGACCGGGGTCAGACATTAATGGCGGCTTTGGGGCAAAAGCCTTTTTAAAATTCATAAAACAACAAAGTAATTAAAAATAAATGGACATAAAAATGCCTCTGACACTTTTAAAAAGCCTGTTTTGATTTTCACCTTGCTCATGTTTTATTAGTTGTGTTGACACACTTGAAAGCCCCTGTTGTCCCCTACGGGCCCCCGGCAGGTGATTCATGGCAGCCAATGAGAAGTCGATTCTTTGTTGTGTGATTTGGGTAAAAATAATAGAACAATTTTTTAATCAGAAAGCCAGCGCAGCCTGGAGGAGGAGAAAATGGCTCCTGCATTAGACGAACAAACCAGCCTTTTATAAAATAACAGAAACGACAAAACAACCAACATCGTAAAATACTCACATATGGAGGGACGTGAGATGTTTTAGTCATGTAAAACAGGACGAAGTGAAAGCCTGAGGGCTGTTTCCAGCAGCAGGGCAAAAGTTAAATCTTTGTGGCCCAGATGGAGGAAACAATCACATTCAATATTTACTGTACTTTTACACTCGTTTACATATATTGGGGGACTATTTTCAGCAGAGGATTAATTAACATTTAGTCTGCAGTGAGTATTAGTGGCAGCAGGACAGCGTATGTGGGTCCAAGTCAAAATTAAGTACAGTGTGTGTGTGTTCATGGTTAGGCTAACCCTAACCCAAAAACACTCTGATTTATCCTCTGGGGATCATGAATATCCACAGCATATTTTTGGGAAATCTGTCAATTAGGTTTTAAATTAGTTTGCCACTGACATAAGTGTTACACAAGGAAATTTGGGCCTGATGGTGACACTAGAGAAGACAGAGTGAGGTTGCCAGAAATATAAGATTTATCTTCCAGGATCACAAATTTCCTCAGCAAATTTGTCAATAAAATTCTAACATAGTTTGTTATTGACAGATGTGGGCCTGGATGGTGGCAACAGAGAAAAGGGCAGCAAACACCAGACATATTAGGATTCATCCACTGGGGATCATGAATACCCACTGCAAATTTGGGGGAAATCTGTCACTTTTTAAACTGTTTTATTTTATTTATTTTACAATTTTTATTTTTAAAAAGTAGTAAACTAGTAAAAAATGTCAAGGAAAAATGTGGAGCTTCTGCCCGGACTGTGCGGAGGAATGACAAGGAGGTCAGTCTTCCTCAGGCGGTGTGTGTGTGTGTGTGTGTGTGTGTGTGTGTGTGTGTGTGTGTGTGTGTGAGCGAGCGTGAGTGTGAGTCAAACCCCAACACACCCCACAGCTTCAGAGACCATCACAGGAGACGGTCCTTTGCTCTGCTCTCCATACAAAGAAGCTGCTGTGTGTTTTTTTTAACGGCGCTGACATCGCAGAGACCCCCCTCTGTGGTTGTTGTTCTGCTGAACGTGGCGGCGACGGCTCTGAAATGAGCTCACACTGACGTGGCGGAGACGAGGGCTCGCTCTAAGGGTACAGGTTAAGTTTATTTGCAAAGATAATTAACCACAACGAGAGAAAAGAGTACTGATAGTGAACCATGCAGACTGAATGAGAGGCCGAAAATAAAATGAACAAGTGGCAGCGTTGTAAATTACAAATTTCCACGTGTACGAATCAGGCTTTTCACGTACAAAAAATGAGCAATTTTTTTTCTTAACTCTCTTCAGCCTTTACTCCCTGCACAGAGTTTGACAGGCTGTCAGGTGGAGACAGACCAAAACATGCCATAACATCACATTTTCAGTGATAAAAGCAAACCGAAGCCAATAAAGTGAGCACATATTCACACGTTCAGGTCCTGCCCGCCTCTTCCAATCATGTTTTGATTTCTAACTGAGAGCGTATTATCTTTTACACAGAGAGTTAAACTCTTTTAAAACACGAGCAAATTGGTTTGACTTCTTTCAAAAACATGTGTGCAAAGCAATAAGCAACTGAACAAGACATCCCCACATAACTGACTTGAATAAAAGACTTCTTTTTTTTAATACTTGAAATAAAAAATGACAGAATTAGCTGAAAATAAACAAAATAATGATAATAATGAGAAGAAGAAATTAAAAGAAAGTAAAAGTAAGAAAAAGAAGACAAAACAAACAAGAAAATGGCTAAAAAATAATTTTCCCTCTGTTTTTAAACTAATTTTTTAAAACTCATCTTTTACTGATTTTTTGCACTCTGATAAAAATTTATTCCGACGTTGCTTTTTGCATTTTTCCTCATGTTTTCAAAAAATAAATAAATAACTAAAAACAATTTGCTTGGGTTTCAAGGGTTAAATAGCTTGTGAAAGGTATCTCACTAGAGTACAAGAAAACTGTTTCAAGGGGTTAAAAAAATGGACAGTAAGTGATTCAGCGCTCAGGCACACCTTCGCAGGAGGAATTTGAGAGTTAACAGGTGATCTTTGTGTTAACGGATGAACCTGTGTCCACGAGGTTCCCCTGCTGCATATTTAAGTGTCACTTTAACTCTTTTTTTTCTTGATTTTCTTCCTTGAATCTGAAACACACCTAGTTAGATTCTGCTTTTACTTCTTTAAAAAGGACTTCCAAAAACACTGTTGTTAATTATTCCTCTGCTAAATTTGTTAAGACCGTGACTCAAACACCAAGAACCATTCTTCTCAATGCATTGACATCATTCACTGCTGGAAAAATGTTTTTTTCTTTTAAAAAACTGGGCCGCCTATGCAACAGAAAGATACAAATACGTTTGAAATTGGAGCTACATGACCAGAGAAAACTGTACAAAAGGCCTCTAGTTTTTGTTTTTGCTCAAGAGGTAGAAAACCTACAACTACCAGAATGCAAATAGTCCTCTCTAAGCTTCTACCTGCGTAAGTGTTTTTTGTTATTAATCTGTATTTTGAGTTATGAGGAGGTTAATAACATGTAGCAAGCTTTTTTATTTAATCCATCTATAAGTCTAAAGTGATGAAAATATAATAGACCACAGTGTGTCCCTGTCTGTGGAGCAGCAGGTTTACCTGCATCTCCATGTGCTCCATCTCACGTCCAAGGCCAAAACATAATGAAGTCTCATTCAGTCTTTGAATTGCAAATAATTGCCCATTGTTTCCGTGTCATTTGTTGTGCAAACCTCATCCGTCATGTGTCCTCGCAGGGTTTGTTGTATAAAAGCAAAGTACCTTCCTAAACACTCCCTCCTCTTACCCTCTCCCCCACCGTCTCTCTCTATTGTTCCCACTCGCCCATCTGGCTCCCTCTTTGAGCTACTACATTTCCCAGGGTGCACCTGTGGGCAGCAGCAGGAGCAGTGGCCTGGCACGCCGCCATGCCCAGTGGGTACTGAGTCTTTAAACAAACAAGCCCAGATTACACCCTGTCGACACACGTGCGCTGCCCTCACCTCAAAGCACGGCTCAGCAGCCACAACAAAGGATCCGCAAACGCACTTCAGCTGACGGGACTTCGCTTGATCGCATTTGTTTGTATTTATCCATCATGCATTTTTTTACATTGTTCCTATTATACATTCAATTTGTTGATGTGTGCTTCCTCAAGTCTTTTTTTTCACGTCATAAAAATTTATGGCAAACTTTTAGAGACATGATTCTTCCTCTTGCAAATAAAAAGCTGCTAAATTCAGAAGCAATAAAACCAGTGCTCAGTTGGTCTGGAAAGACCAGTAGCTTATGGTGGCCAGTGTTTGACAGCTTTAGGCAAATGTTGCTGTATTGAATCAATTTTCTGACTTTATGACTCTTCTACACTTGTGGTACTGTCAATGGACAACTTTTAAAGGGGATGAGGGAGGGACGCAACCCTCCTTTTTGTTGGCAAAATGGCCAAAGCGCATCCCCATTGTTAACCAAACATCCCTCTGTCTGTCATTTCATACCTAAAGGAATCAAAAGATCAAAAAAATCACTGGACAAATTTAAAAAAACAACAAAAATAAAAACTCACGCCTGTTAACATTTGGCTTTTGTATATAAAAAAAGAAATAAATAAAAAACAAATAAAAGTTTACAATTGCCCTTCTGCAGTTGTTACAGTTATTTATCACCTCCGTCTCTTACTGACCCGTGATTGATATGGCAGTGATTAAAATACAACAAGTTGGTGGGCACACTAATTGTCAGCCCCTCTGCTGGCAAAATACCGTCTGTCTCCGCCCAAGTAATGCTCAAACATCGTTAAAAATTTAGTTTGAAAGAGACACTGAATAAGTAAAAGATATAAAAAGGAAGTAACCACTTTATCACTGGCCTCCATGATGCTTTCTACTGTTAAAAACCTGTTTTCCATGACGTTGAATATTACAGGAAAAGAAAGGACGAGGAAAAAAGCAGTTCATCTACTATTTGTAATGAGTTTTTTTATGTGTTAGAAACCTGCATTCAAATGCTAATTTTGGTTGAAAAAAGGGTATTAATGCAACCCCTAAAATTTTTTGGTCATTTTGATGACCACCACTGGTGACGAGAGGTAACAAGATACTGTGCTAAAAAAAAATGTATGAACTGCAGCTTATTTTTCTTCTTGGATTTATATTTATCCCAAACAAACAACATTGCCGTGCTCCTAATAACCACCTACAGAACAGTAGCTGGTTTGCATATCTATAACAGCAAGACTACGATTATACTTGATTATCTTTTTGCTCGTTTGTTGTTTGTTTTGACCTGTTTGGCCCTTTTACCTATATTCCCTTCTCCATCTATCCTCAAGTTTGCATTGTCTGTCATTGATTTTCCTTTTTTTTAAAGAAAACAAAATATATTGGGCCGCAACTGGTGCTTATTTCCTCAATTAATCCTTATAAAATATAATACAATACCCCAGAACCCCACCGTGACGCCTTCAAATGTCTTGTTCTGTCCAACCAAGACTCCAAACTGCAGGTATTCAGTATAATGGATCAAAACGGTCTAATTAATCCATTAACTAATCATGCAGCACTGGTCTCAAGAGTTTTGTATAAATCTAGTTTTCTGTCAGTATGTGAGCAACATGACAGGCGTTTATTTATGACAAAGTTGCAGATTATTTATGTAATGACTCGGAGCAGAATGATTCAGTTGCACACAGACTGTCCCTTTAACTCTGAACCGTGACAGCTTAGCACTGCTTAACCGACTGCTCAGCTCCATTATTATCTCATTAGCTGGTTCCTCTTGTTCAGGAGTGCCGAGGTGCTACTTAAGTATTAATTCATTGTTAATGACGGTCTGAATGACACACACTTTTAGTTTAATTCCATTAATAGCGAATTCTCAGGGAGACGCAGAGATTTAAGACTTCCCTCATTAAAATAATAAGGTATTCCCTGAAGCTTAATCATCACAGCTGCATGATTTTCACCACAAGGCGCACACGGCTCTGTGAAGAAAACGTCCTCACTTTCCAAAAATTTCCTCAGTTTCAACGTCTAAAACTTGTCCATACAAAGAGGGGGTAAATGAGCGCACGCACACACACACACACACACAAACACACACACACAAACACACTCAGGCTCCTCCATGCCATTGATCAAATACCCTGAAAAGCAAATTGCTCAAATATGACCTTCCACACAAAAGCCACCATTATGGAAGAATAAGAAGGAATTCACTAAAGGCGGGTCCAAGCAAACATTCCTGCTGCTCTAAAAAGCCTTGACACCTCTCACCAGCACTGTGTGCGTGTGTGTGTGTGTGTGTGTGTGAGTACTCCAAACACAAGCTCCATACCGTGCATGAGCCCACATGGCGTCACCGTCCAAAGAACTGTACCGAGGAGGTCGAGCAGCTCGCATAACAAAAGGAACTTGCACACACACACACACACACACACACACACACACACACACACACACACACACACACACACACACACACACAATGGAACGCTTACATAAATTTTGGTTTGAGCTGGGGACGCTGTGTACAAAGTTTAGTTTAAGGAAATGGAGGACTTTGGTCGCCAGTGAGCCCGAAGGAAAGAAAAGAGGGGAAGCTGAAGTCCTTCACTGTCAAAAACTTCAGGTAGATTTCAGATCACCAAAATCATTAACAATCAAATGCACTATTTAAAATCCTGTGTTCACAGAAAAAAGTATGAAGACAATTGTTATTTTAAACTGTCAATTCTATATTTTTTTTGTTTAGCACATTGTTGAAAAGAAAGACTACAAATTAAGAAAATAATGGCTGAAATTAGACTTAAGATCTTCAAACTTAACATCTTACACCACAGAATAGTCATCATTAAGATAAAAAACAAACTAAATCTAGTTCCTGCAACACACAAAGACGTGTTTTGGGGACTTGAGTCACTTTAACTATTTTAAAACTTGGATTAACATAACTTTTCTTGTGCTTCTTTTAGAGGCCTTTCAGAAGTATTTTACTGGTGCAATTTCTGTCAAAACACGTAGAAAAAAAGTTGATACAGAAACCTTTTTAGTGAAAATGCGAGTGAAAATGTCTAGGGATAAAGAAACATTTTACAAAAACACATTGTTTGTTGTTTTCAAAAACAATGTTGTTTTGTTTGTTTTTTTTCAGGTCATTTTGTTGTACGTCTTACTAATTTATTGCAAATTTTTTGGTCATTTCTTCTTTCATTGCTCATTGCCTTCTTTTCATGTTTTTGGGGAAAATATAAAGCCGATTTGCTCCAGTTTCAAAAGGGTTAACAACAACACAAACATAAAAGACGATGGGAGGTTATCAGGGGGTGGATCCATGCTACCGCTTCATTGGCAAAAGTCAAATATCAACCAGCAAACTGATAAACAGTGCGTCTATAGCATCCATATCATGTTTTTGTTTATTTATTAGCTGAATATTGGCCCCTCTGCACCTCTTTTCATTCTACGTGGTTCTGATTTACCATTAGATAAATTGAAGGAAATTATTTTGTTATCATTTATTGTTGTGACTTGCAATATCCTGCAGAATAATGAGGATCACCACACACCACCGGGTCACGTCTACATTGTTAAGATGCAAGTATAATTACTCAGACACAAACACACTTGCAGAGAGTTTCATAACCATGATGAAGGACAAAAGACCAAACTGCACATTTTGGTTTTAGCCTTTTAACGATGATCAAAACGTCTCCTGAACTAAAAAATATGAAGAGGGCGGCCATAAGGGTTGGGAATGAAGCTATTTATTTGTTTTATTGATTAATGTGCCAAATATTTTCTTGATCGAGCTATTCATTATTTGGTTTGTAAAACATCAAACGAGTAAAAAAAGAAACAGCGTTAAATGCAAGATCCAAGAGTTTCAAACACCTTTTTTGTCCAAGTAAAGGCTAATTGACAATGACACTTAATCTGTGCTCTCTTCAAAGCCAAACTCCATTGACAAAGACAGTAACTTTACCTCGCTGAACACAGGAGTGGATGGTCTGGGATTTTTTTGTGTTATAGTGTTACTTTGGTGAATCCAAACTAACCCTTTAAAACAACAAACACAATAACATAAACTAAGTGATTGAAGCACAGGCGCCAAGTACAAAAGGCCACCATGTTTTTTTTTGAGTATCTTTGTGCTTTACCCATTTAAATTAATATTTCAAATGCATGAATGGAAACGTGACACATTTTTGGAGTCATAATTGCACTGTAATTCGAGCATCTGTTAATAAAAACACATTTGTAAAAGGCTGTGTTGTTACTGCAGCGGTTGTGGGTTCGATTTCACCCTCGGCCCTTTGCTGCATGTCATCCCCTCTCTCTCCCCCTTTCTTGCTATCTGTCCTATTAAATAAAGGGAAAATCCCCAAAAATTACCTAAAAAAAAAAAAGAAAAACTGATTGAGGTAGAAGTAGATCAGCAACTCCCGTGTTCAAGGAGGTAAAAATTACTGTGTTTAAAGAAATAGTCATTGTGAGTGTGAATCGAAGCGTCGCAGACTAATTTCTGGTTTAAGTTTCACCTTTAAATTAAACCAACTGAAGACGAAGAAGCAAAACTTGGACAAGTTTACATCTAAACTTAAACAACAAACTTTTTGGCCTCTCATGTGGCTTCAAGACTCTCAAAGCATTTCTCTTGAAGATGCTCCAACGCTCAACAACAATAATTAAAAGCTTCCCATCGCCATCAGATGCACCGAAAAGGTCCCCGGGGAGGAAAACTGCATAACACTGGCAAAGTAAAACAAAATACAACAAAGAAGAGAGCTTTATATTAAAGATTAAAAAAAGAAGAATAACAACAACCACAACAAAAAAAGGCCTTTTTTTAGGAAGTCAGCAGCCTTCCTCCTCTCAGGAGACTCAAAGATAGTTTGTTCTTTTTAAGCTGTCACACTTTAACAGGCCGAGTAAAAAATAAGGTTTATTTTCTGAAAAACATTTGACTAGTTCCTCAACAGCCGGCAAAAACAAGATGAAATGGTTTACTCCTCAGAAACAAATTCAGGCTGCAGGGGGGATAAAAGGAGCAGGCGGGAAACCGGAGCGACGGCGGTTTGAATCCTTCTGGCAGTTTAGATAAAGGTGTGTTAGTGCGTTTGAACGTGAGTCAGGACGTCACTGGAAAAGAGCACAGTGGCTCAGTGGACGTTTTCTGGATGAATAAAATGGTTCACACACACACACACACACCTTCTGTCGACATTTACTTGGTGCCAGTGGTGTATTTTGCTTTCCCACAGATTGCAGTCAAACTCCCCCCACCCCAAAGAGAGCAGCCCTCCTCCCACGGGGCTCCTGGTTGGCATGGATCAACCCCCGAGATAGCTCCACACACACACTTTCACACACATTACTGTCGAGCAGGGGGTGGGGGGGGGGTAGGGTGCATGCATTTGTAATGAAGAGGGTACGCGGTGATTTACAGTGTTGGCACCCGGTCTCGTCGAATGGGTGGATCGCTGCCACTCTCCCCACCGGCTCCCGATAAATGTGCCATGTTTTGTTTTCCTTTTCAAAAAAAAGCCCATGAAAAGAATTAGCAAGATGAGAAAGTGGCAGGCAGATCTCTCGGGGCGTCCATCTGTCCATTACTGAAATAAAAGCCGTCCGCTTAGAGAGGGAGGCGTGGCGGTGGCGGGGGGGGTTTGTTGACTTGATAAGACAGGGATTTGACTTTGAGTGCAGCGGGTAATCGAGGGAGCAGATAGACGGAGATAGAACGAAATCACAGGGATCTCGCTCACTTTATGAGAAGATAAACCAAAAACGGATGATCTTGCACATCACAATTCAAACATTAGATACAGGAGGAGACTCTGAACACACCGACAAATCCTCTCCCACATCGAACTCATTCATTAATCAGCAGTAAACAAAAGGAATTAAAGCAAAAAACATGCAGCTTAAGGCACCAGCGCAACTGATCACGTGACACACAGATAAGGCACTCTGCACTTTAGTTTTCATTTCTACTTTACTGCACTTTTGTCCTCTGTATGAATTGTTCTTGATATTTCTAATGTCTGTTACCTGCCATGAGATTTCGGACATAAAGAAGCAGTCCTGCTTACATTTTTATTTTTTACTGATGTTCATTAATATACTGTGTCCCTTTTACATAAACATTAAATTAAATTACAACAATGAACTTCAGCAACTTGCAAAAATTAGTCGACTGACAGCAATAATGAAACTTCTCCTGGTTTGGATCTACTGTTCAGATTTTTGTCCTAGAGACAAGATTGTAAACAGAGGTCTCTTCCTTCCAAAACAAGACCCGGTGATTTAAGTACGGATGTTGTTATCAAATCTCAAAGATCAGTATCAGGGCTTTGCTTTTTGTTTTCTTTTATTGTTTTTGCATTTTTTTTTCTTAATTTTTTTCATCCAAATATTTATTATTTTTTTCCTTATCTTATATGTGTAAGGTATTGGTAATTTTGGGGTCATTTTGACCCATAAATTCTGTTATTTTAGTTGCCATTAGTGTGATTTCCTTTTTTTTTTTATTTCTGTTTGTGATCGGCTATACTGATCCTCAAATTCTGTAAAAAGCACCATTTAAGATTGTTTATTTACGTTAGTTACTCAAGTTACAAGCACTCGTTTCATTTCAGCTCAGTGTGTGAGTCTTGCTTTCAGCTATAGCACATGGTGTTTCTCCGCCCTGCCTGAAGGAGAGACCTTATAACAACCACAGTCACCACGCAACAGCAACTTAAAGCGTGCACTGTGCAGCTGTATTATTTAGGACAATTTAAAAGATCAATATTTAATGACTCGGATGGGATCAGGGGCAAAAAACATCCTGTGATTTAAACATGTAAAAACAATGATTAAAGCGGTTTCAGATTTTTAAAAATCTGTGTTTTTCCAATGCTGCTTGTCGCAGAAGGTTTGGTAACTAAAGTGACTGACGCAAAAGGCAAATGTCCCTATCTAGAGCCAGTGTTTTGTTTGTCCATTCAGGGCTTATGTAGAAACATGGCGGTGCAATATGACGGACTCCATAGACGACAACCAGCTCCTGATGTAGATATAAACGGCTCAAACTAAGGTAACAAAAACACTATGACTCTTACTTTCAGGTGATTATACACTAAATAAAATCATACTACTTATATTCCATTTCTGCCAATGTGTCCCCTAAATCCTATACACTGGACCTTTAACCCTTTAGAGCCTGGATTGACATCAGTTTTGTGGTGCTGCATTTAGATGCTTTTCAGAGGCATTTAAACCTCTGGGACCTGAGAAAGATTGTTTTGATCAGAAACCATGGCAAAAAGGGTAAAGAGAAACTTGAAAACAAATTTAAAATTAAATTAAATTAAAAAAGTAAAAGGTAAAAAGAAAATGACTTGAAAATTAGATATGCTGAGATTAGATATTATAAGAAAAAAAGGAAAATTGTCTAGAGATAATGCTTATAATTAATTATTTAAAATTATTTTACAGAAAAAAATATTTGTTTTATTTTATTTTTTGCAGGATCTTAAGGTATTTTCTTGTCTTTTTTCGCTTTTTTTCCAGGATTTTTTTAAACTTTATTTCTTGCAATTTTTGGGCCATTTCTTCTTTCATTGCTCATTTCCGTCTTTGTGTGTTTTGGGGGAAAAAAAAAAAAAGCCAATTAAGGTTTGGAAGGTTTTATACAGCCGGAAATATTAAAGGGAAAGCTAAAGATCTATATTTCCATAGGCTAGTGATACATCAACAAATCTCCCAAACCTGAGGGACCCCAAAATAATTTGCCAGTGGTTGGAATAAGTCACCGGTTAACAACTGTATCGAGGTCTTTAGTCACAAAAGAACAGGTTGTAGCCGCGGGCTTTCAGCTCAACCGGTGGCATTATTACTGTGCTCGGAGAAGCTGTGCCTGTGAGAAGTGTTGGAAGCAAAAGATCTATCTGCCACTCAGACTCACACCTCTCTGCCTCTCCCTGGCAGACTGTCTCTCTCCAGCACTGCCACAACCTCTACGCAATCAAATTAGCTGCTCTCTCTCCCCCAGAATATGTGCCAAACGAATCAGCAGTTGGGCTATAATTGCTACCAACTAATAATGTTAACCTTTCTGTAGCATATAGGCCCTACTTTATTATCACCACAGCACAGGGCAAGACGATGAGGCTGGCGGCGTCGACGCGCCACATCCTCTCACATTACTGGAACAAACTGGAGGATTGTTACCTTTTCAAACTAAATGTCTCTGATGCTATTAATAAAAAGGGTGTTTAATAAAAGGCATGGCTCTTGATGTTGTGTACTTATCTCCAGGCCAGCACACACACCCTTTGTGATAAAAAAAAAAGTAGTTTTTGTCTCTTTTTTATTACATTGTAGCCTTTTTTTGGAGTTTTAAGGCTTCTCAAATGAGTTTCATGATATCTTGAGATTAAACTGTCTGTTTTATGGTTATTCCTAAAAACTAATTTCCCTTACATTTAACATCTTAAAACCAAAATCCACATTGTTTGGATTTTTTTCAAAAACATGGGAAGAAGACTATGAAGAAGCCTATGAGAAGGCTAGGTTAAAAGAAAATTACCTGAAAATTTAAAAAATAATAATAATTTAGATGGACAAAAAAACAAGGACCTTAATAAAGAGGTAAAAATACAAAAAAAAGTATTTTTTTCGTTTTGTTTTTCTTGCCACATTTCTCGTGGCCTTTATACCCATGGTTTTTTTTTGTAAAAAAACGAATAATCATTACATAATGGAAAGAACTGCTTACTGCCCTTATACTTAAAGTTGCAGCTTGTGTGTTTTTCATGTGTGCCTTTCTTAAACTGTATTTTTATACATTTTATTTAGTACTTGCCTACTTTTATAGTTTCTCCTATTCTTTTGGTTGTGTACTTGCATGTTTACGATGGAGGTCTGAGTGAAACAGCATTTCGAGACATCTTTGTCCTGTATATATGGCAAAATGGACAATAAAGTTTACTTTGATTAAATCAATAAAACTAACTACCTGCCACACTTTTGCACGCTGCATGCTCAACATTTCAAAGTTTTCCTTTGAGCACTCACAGCACTTTTGGAGACACATTTTCTGAGCTGGTCAGAGGACAAACATATTTCATGATGTTCCAGTTTCACACAGTTTCAGAGCCGATTAGCCTTCAAACAAACAAACATGTCAGACTTCAATCTGAGCGCTGAAAGCTGCTGCTTCGCTCGGCCCTAAAACTCGTCACGCATAGCAAACCAATGAATGTCAACAACCAGAAATGAAGATATATGCCGAACTAACACACAGCCTACACACACACACATACACACACACAGAGCACCCCCGTATAGAGCTAAAACAAGCTGTAATATCCAACTGTGAGTTCATTATTCTGCTTTGTGTCCCCTCTGGTATCATTGTAATATTACTGCATGTGCACAATAGTGAGCTTACAGTATTTTTATCACGTTTGTGGCATCTCTATTGACTCTGGTATTATTATAGTATTTCTATAGGGACTTATAGTCTCGGATATCTGAATACATCCTCACAGTGGTTATTATAGCTCCACATGCAGCTTTTCGTTTTCAATCTAGGGTAACGGCGACCCTTCAAAATGTGTTAAAAAGGGACCAACCTCTGCTGCTTTTAACTCCCATCCAGTGACCCACTAAATCATTAAAACAGCACTAATTAGACTATAAATGAAAGCAAAAGCAGGGCACAAAGCAGGCGGTGCCATCAGTATTAATAAGAGAGGATATAGGTTAACACGTTTGTTAAGTGAAAACATATTTCTGCTTAATAATCTCAGTGGAAAAAAAATCCCACATTAAATGATCAAACTGATGTGAGACAAGTGAAGGAAGGAAAAGCCGTTTGTTTACACTGCTGATTGCGATTTCTTACAGCTTTTTTCTGGAGGTCAGAGATTAACCAACCATTTGATTCAACACTCCATCCTCTCATTAGGAGGTTTTCTTACTAAAAAGCCCCACTAGCCTGCTCGGAATCAGGCCATGTGAGATATTATAAAGCGCTCGGATGGGTAAGTAGGTGACAGGTCAACGCGCAACATCTGGACGCAGAAGTGCGTCCAAAAACAAGTGGAGCCGCAACACCCCGACTCTGCTGCTGCTGCTGCGGAGGTGGTGCCGGTGGTGATGGTGCTTTATACCGCCGATAAAAGCCAGATTACGAGCCGGGTGGAGAGCAGAGGAAACCCGGAGAGGTTAGGGGATCAGATGCGAAGAGTGGATGATAATCTTGCCATAACATCGGGATAGGTCGATGTAACCGGATTAAACTGAGCTAATGAAATACACCAGAAATGGAGGATTGGTGGAGAAGGAAGAGGAGGAGGGAGGAGGGGTGGTGAGATGTATGGATTAGAAAATCCCAAATAAAAACATGAACTAATGACAAAAAGCAGGGAGAGGTCAAGAACTGGATGAGTGGAGGACAAAGACTGACACATGTCATGGCCGCTGCTGTTTTTTGACCCCGCAGTGCCAGAAATTTACTCTTATAATATAAAAATAATCATAATAAATATGTTTTTAATGCAAACTCAGCCCACCAAATCTCAACCGAGTTTTCAACCGTATCCAGGAGCGCCGTTTCAACAAGTACCAAAAGCGGTTTCCGTGAGCGCAAAGGCGCATTTCTATCTGCCGACCCTCCGCCTTCACCTTCCCCCTAAAATACAAAATTATTTCCTCTGACATTTCCCCCAATGCAGCAATGCGCGCTCCCAAAAGCCGATTTCAAGGGAAGTGGAGGGGAGGGGGAGGAGGTGGAGGGTGTCATGTTTGGAGACTGAGAGCGCGCACCGCCCTTCCTCCCCCCACCAAAAACTCACCCCGGCGGCGCGCACGCGGGCACGGGCCGGCCTATAGCGGGGAAGCCGATTGGCCGAAGCGCAGCTCCATCTGCACACGTGACAAGCCCTGCTCACAATAAATAAACAGCTATGGAATAATGTATAAAAAATGTCCCCGCGCCTCAAAACCAACAACACTGTGATTAAAACAACAACCACACAGGTGACAAACACAAAGTGCGCGCGTGAAGCACCTGTCAACACGCGCGGCACGAGCCCGAAAACTTAAGACGTGAATATTTTTGGACATGTCCGGTGGGAGGCAGGCGGCGCCAGGCAGCAGCCGTGCGTAACAAAAAATGACAGCTTCATGTAGAGCCTATAGGTTCTCCAGTGGACATTACAGCCGCGGCGCTCTCCACTCCACCAAAAACTACCGCAAACACACAGTTACCGGCACCCGCCGGGCGCCCGGAGCACGCCACACACACGCACACACACAATGCAAAGCGAGCTTACCTACACAGTGAATGAGTTTGTGCCTCCAAGAGTCAAGTTCCTGCCGAAAGCCGCGCCTCTCTACCGTGCATTGCTGCCTTTTGCACAGACTCGCCATTTTCTATCGGCCCCTCCCGTGGGCGCGCACATACTGCTGGGTGCTTCCCTGCGCGCACGTCACCGGTGGTTTTTATTCTAGGGCTGGGTGGAGTGAGATATGAGGGGGACGGGGCTGCAGCATCCCCCTTTCTATAGCGCTCATTTGTCCCACCCACCAAAAGCGCCCCCTCCTCCTCCACCCCTCCCAGCATCTCTGCGCGAGGATGTGCTGTCATTGGTCGTTTAATGGGATGTTTGTCTGTTTTAATGTTGTATAGGGTACAGCACATGGCGCCTGTGCTCCAAATTTGCCATGGCTTAAAGCTATGTGTGTCAAAGGGCGCGGGCGCGCCGGGGATTTAAAATGCGCATAAAGACACTGCATTGTTTAAATTAACAGACATGTTACAGAGCACCTCTCAGCGCGACTGTAAATAAACTGCAGCCTGGACACTACAGTCAAAAACATACAAAGAGGCATTGTTATTTTTAGTTTTTTTTTTTAACTGTGTGAGTATAATTTCATGGAAAAGCCTAAAGCTTTTTGATATATCTGCTTTTTGTGTGTCCGAAAAATCCCCTTAATGTCCCTGAGAGGCTCACAGCGTTTCTACCAGGAAACAGCCAATTCAACCAGTGACATCACTGATAATTATAATATTCCTATTTAGCCAATTAAAGGATTATGACAAGTTCTCTTTTGAGGGATTATGTTGCATTTTATGAGTGAATAATCAAATTAATAAACACTTAACTATTGGGATATGTCCACCCATCCTCTGCTTCTCCAGTGTGCTTTTCATGGCTGCATCCACTCAGGATTTGCCATAATTGACATTTCACAAAAAACTCTATGTCCAGGGCCATAGCTAGGATTTTAGAAATGCTGATGTCCACTTCTCTCACCCCTCAAAAAAACCTTGAATCTTTAATGATTCATTTCTCATGTTTTCTGCAAGAATGTGGGGCATTTCTTTCAAATATTTTTAAATTAAAACCAAGAACTCCTACTTAAATATACAAATTGACTGTCTCACACCAGCTGCTAGGCTACAATTGTTCTTTCCAGGAAAAAACATGGGGTTAATTATTGAGAACAAATGTTGACATGTTTGTTTCTCAACAATAAGATCTTACATTGGTATTTTGTCTCTAGAAACTTGTGTGACAGGCCTTTTTTCACTATTTTTTTATATTTTATACAATAACTGGTCATGAAAATTACCATTAGTTGTAGTCTTAAAGGTCCAGTGTGAAAGAATTAGGGGTTTATATAAATGGAATATAATATAATAAGTATGTTTTCTTTAGTGTATAATCAGCTGAATATAAGAGTTGTTGTGTTTTTGTTACCTTATTAGACATTTATATCTATATATGGATCAGGTCCTCTTTAATGGATATCATGTTCACACAGAAGTCCACAACGGACAAACCAAAAAGCAGCTCCAGATAGAGACATTTTAACATTTTCACATAGGCAGTTAGCAGTCCCTCAATGACAAGCTGTGTCAGAAAACACCTTGTGTTTTTTTAAAGTAAAACTGCTTTATTTGGTGTTTTTACCGGTTTAAATGAGCTGGTGTGTTCTGCAGATAATTCAAGCTGCTGATGCAAACCTCCCAAACAATGAAAACTGAAGTCATTTTAACCAGGTGAAGTTTTTGCTGTTTGCAATCTGTAATACTCACAACGAGATGCCACTATATCACCCAAAATCTTATACGCTGAACCTTAAGTGCTTTTATCAACATCTTCTCCCTGCTGTAAGAAAAAAAAATTGGGAGGAGAAACACTAAATCCTGATGCAAAATTAGTACGTTTGTAAGTATGTAAACGCACCAAATTTGCTAAAGACCACATGATCCAAGTATCCTTAGCTTTGGTCCTGCCTACATCCAAGGGAGCAAAATATACTTGTAATTTGTTTAATGGTTATTTTTTAAAATGAAGGACATATTGTGGACCAATGATAGTTTGCAATAGCCACAAGGGACACCAACACACAGAGCTCTCAAGAGCAAAACAGGTGCAAAACAGCACAGAGCGCACACATCAACGCAGGCGCGTAGCCACCGTTTCAGACGTGAAGGGAAAAGATTGTTGAGGGATAAACTGACTGTTACTGACAATGTTACAACCAACTACTGTTACAACCAAATAACCACAAACAGCCACAGTACAGCACCCAGCGACCAACTCAAGTTATTTAAAAATAATCAAAATCATATCCTATCAAAATTCAAAAGTTTGAGCTGCCGCAGAAAGACCATCATGCATCTACAGGGTAGCCAGATAATTACGTGCTGAATGACAACAATGAACATGAAAAGTTCGGCAATAGCTGCAAAATTAATCTCAGAGTCACTATAGACAGTTATAATGTGTCCTCACCTGTGAAGCCTCAGGCTGATGGTCAGTGCTGCAGCCTGCTCTCTGTCCTCACTGCTGCGTGCTGCTTTCTCCCTGCTGTCTCCTGCAAAAATACAGACAAAAAGTAAAATTAAAAATAAGAACAGTAGTTGTAGTAGTTGTGTATCGCTGTCAGTGTTGCCTTCTGGTCCACCTTCTCCTCCCTGCTCTTTCTATTGTGGCATTAAAGATTAAAAAAACAAGTGCAAAGCAATAGTGAGCAAAAACTCGAAATTAAGGAGGAGCGGTAACACAAGAGAGGTAACACAAATGTTAGTATTCTTGTTTGTCTTTTTTTGGCCTCTTACTGGTTGGTTTGCTGCGTATTTTTTGTGGTATTTTGGTTAAACCGACAGTTCAGAGCAGTGCTGCCCACGCATGTCTCAAATGTGTCATGTGATCACAACAAAACAGCATGTGTACACCGCCCCCTATTCATGGTGCAAATGAACTGAACGATTGCAAAAAAGTACGGGGGGCAGAGGGCACAGATACAGGGAGTGCAGGGGACATGTCCCACGTGTACCCGACGTCCACTACGCATCTACATCAATACTAATTATAACACATAAAAACTGTATTTAAAACACCTGATCATGCACTCCTTAAAATCTGCTCCCAGTTGAGTTTAATGGGATCCTTTTCTTTACTATGACCAAATTTGGTCAATAACCAAAACTTTTTCCGTAAGAACATCACACAAACTTTGCATGAGTTTATGATATATTTTACTATGTCTAATTTTATGATTTCTAATTTTTAATTTCAGATGTTGTATCCCTGTGACTCCACCTTAATAAAGGTTGGTGCACTGTGAAAAACACCTGAAACAACTGTGGGAATAAATCCAGAACTTTATCAGGCTGTTCTCATCGCAGCAGCCCTGTAGGGCAGGTCAACGCAGAGGGCTTTCTGATACTTAAAAAAAAAAAAATCAACTCTATTTTGATATGTTTTCTGCACTGTGGCAACATCCTCCTGCAGGTTTGACTCATAGACTGTAACTGCCATACACCATACACCAAATCTGGCCCTGGATAGGGTGCCAGGCGGCCGCCCCAACCATTTTATAATCATAATTCACAATGAAAATAAAGTTATTCACACTGGGAACTGTTTTTGTCCTTTTAGTATACATAAGGTGCCGGAGTTCATAAACAGCATCAAAACAGAGCTTTCAAAATAAAAATGTGAGAGTGGAGGATCCCCTGCACCCCCTGATAGAGGTCCTAGATATGCCCCAAGTGTCCTGAGATCCTAAAAAAAAATGTCCTAAACTCTTAGAAACATGCTAAAATCCTAGAAATGTTCTAAAGTCCTGGAATCATCCTAATCTCCCTGAAATGTCAAATCCTAGGAATGTCCTAAAATTCAAGAAACTTCCTAAAATCCTTGAAATGTCCGAAAATCTGGGGAATATTCTAAAATCCTGGAAATCTCCTGAAATACAAGAAATGTTCTGAAATCCTAGAAATGTCCTAAAATCTGAGAAATGTCCCTCAAGTCTTAGCAACATCCTTAAATCCTATGCGTGTTAAAGTCCTGACGTTTAAATGTTTAAAATCTGACAAATATCCTAAAATTCTTATATTAAAAAAAATGTAAATGTCTTAAAATCCAAGAAACATCCTATGTCCTCAAAACATAAGAGATCCTAGAAATGTCCTAAAATCTGAGAAATGCCCCTTAAGTCTCAGCAACATCTTTAAATTCTATACCTGTTAAAATCCTAGAAATGTCCTAAAATCCTAGAAATGTCCTAAAATCTGAGAAGTGTCCCTTAAGTCTTAGAAACATCCTATACGTGTTAAAATCCTAGAAATGTTTAAAAACTGACAAATATCCTACAATCCTAATAATAAAAAAATGTAAATGTCTTAAAATCCTACAAAAGTCTTAAAATCCATGAAACATCCTGTGTCCTCAAAACATAACAGATCCTAGAAATGTCCTAAAATCTGAGAAATGCCCCTTAAGTCTCAGTGACATCTTTAAATTCTATACCTGTTAAAATCCTAGAAATGTCCTAAAATCTGAGAAGTGTCCCTTAAGTCTTAGAAACATCCTATACCTGTTGAAATCCTAGAAATGTTTAAAAACTGACAAATATCCTAAAATCCTAAATTTAAAAAAATGACCAAAAGTCTTAAAATCCAAGAAACATCCCGTGTCCCCAAAACATAACAGATCCTAGAAATGTGAAAAAATTCTAGAGTTGACCCCCAAATCCCAAAACATCCTAAAATCCCAGAAACACGTATGGCGCTGCTGCGACTGGCCCCCGGCCCCCGGCCCCCTAAAGCAAAGCGAGTTGAAGCCTCTCGCTGCTCTGTTGCTTAATGTCTGGTTTCCCCTTGAGAAACAAAATCAGGGCGGCAGTTTTGTATCATTTGGGTCACCTTGATTCTTTTTTTTTTTTTTTC
Organism: Plectropomus leopardus; assembly: GCF_026936395.1. Lineage (NCBI taxonomy): Eukaryota > Metazoa > Chordata > Actinopteri > Perciformes > Serranidae > Plectropomus > Plectropomus leopardus. Next base: position 37,967,047 of record NC_142178.1, on the reverse strand, counting down.
TCCCTTCTTAGCTTTTTACTGAATTAAAACCTTATTGGCGCTGAATCCATATCAGCTCATTGAACAGGCCTTCAACGCCTCACTGCAGCTGTGGACAACAATAAATCAAGTTCCATAAAACTCGCCAAAACGCGGGTCTAATCACCAAATTGAAACGTGAAATGACACAGTGTCATTAAGAGGAGCCTCGCTGCCGGTTTATAATCCTACAGAGACGGTGGGCAGCGCATAAAAAAGGCAAGGGCAAACGCTTTAACGGAGGAGCACTCCGGCTAATTAAGTCGTTGAACCCGTTGCCCTCGACAAAGATGTCTCCCGCGGAGGGCTGGACAGCGGAGGATTACAGCCAATAGGCGCGCGCGTTGAGTCGAGGTAGCGGAGCGACAGCCAATCAGAGGGCGGCACCTTGCAGAGACGCTGAGGCAGCTCTGACCAGGGAACCAGCAGCTACGGAAAAGGCGAAATAATCGCTGAGAGGAGCAGAAATCGTTGTTTTCAGTGATGTAGAGAAAAAGGACTGAGTTGCTCTTTAATAAAAAACAGGTAAAGCGTTTATTTTATTCCTCCAGCTCGAGCTCAGGGTGCGCGTGAGTGTGTGTTTGGGAGGCTGGCAGCGTCATGCCGGCAGGATGAAAGGGATTAGGGCGCCGTTACTGTGGCAACATTAGATGGAGGGATACACACTCCTCCTCCCGTCAGATACGACAGCGCGCCTGATGGCATTTCAGCAATTATTCAGTCTAATAAACGGGCCTTTAGATGTTTTCTTTGTGATCGAGGGGGGACTAAATGTGTCTGTGATGCTCCAGTTTGTCTTCATTCTGAGAGGACAGAGAGGAGAGTCCTCAGAGAACAGCTGTAAACACAGCTGGCTGACATGACAATGGATTGGACAAATTGTGTAGCCTAACGTCCTGAAATTCGAGACGCATCCTAAAATCGAGAAGGCTTTCAAATCCTAGAAATGTCCTAAAATATGAGAAACGTCCTAAAATCCTAGAAACATCCTGTAATCATAGAAATGTCTTAAAACATGAGAAACATCCTAAAATCCTAGAAATGTCCTAAAATATGAGAAACGTTCTTAAATCCTAGAAACATCCTGTAATCGTAGAAACGTCTTAAAATGTGAGAAATGTCCCTAAATTCCTATAAACGTCTTGTCCTAAAATCCTGGAAAATAGTTTATTCCTAAAAACATTCTAAAATCTGAAAAATGCTCGGAAATCCGAGAAACGTCCTAAAATCATAGAAATGTCTTAACATATGAGAAACGTCCTAAATCCTAGAAATGTCCTAAAATATGAGAAATGTCCTAAAATCCAAGAAACATCCTATAATCGTAGAAACGTCTTAAAATGTGAGAAATGTCCCTAAATTCCTATAAACGTCTTGTCCTAAAATCCTGGAAAATAGTTTATTCCTAAAAACATTCTAAAATCTGAAAAATGTTCTGAAATCCAAGAAAAGAGAAATGTGCTATAACCATAGAACCATCCTAAAATAATATGTCTTGAAATCCTAGAAATATTAAATAATTAATTAATATTAAATATGATATGTATATTCCTAGAAACATCTTAAAATCTGAGTAATTTTCAAAAATACTACAAATGTGCTATAACCGTAGAAATGCCCTGAAATCCTATAAGCATGCTTAAAACCCGATCAGTCAATAAATGTTCTAAGATCCTAGCAATGTCTTAAAATTCTACCAATGTCCTAAAACCCTAGAAATGTCCCAAAATCCTAGAAATGTTATTAAATCGAAAAAACACTGTAAAATTGGAGAAATACCCAAAATGTGAGAAATGTTCTAAAATCTTACAAATGTGCCATAACCCTAGAAACATCCTAAAATCCTAGAAGCATGTTTAAATCCGAGAAATGTCCCAAAATCAGAGAAACATCCTAAAATCAAAGAAATGCCCGGATATCCTAGAAAAATCCTAAAATTCTAGCAATGTCCTAAAATCTGAGAAATTTCCTAAAATCCTATAAATGTCCTAAAATCTGAGAAAAATCCTAAAATCCTAGAAATGCCCTAAAATCTGAGAATTTTCCTAAAATCCTATAAATGTCCTAAAATCCTATAAATGTCCTAAAATCCTATAAATGTTCTGAAATCCTTCAAATGTCCTAATATTCTTGTAACATCCTGTAACCCTAGAAACATCCTAAATTCCTTGAAATGTCCTAAACACTGTGCCTGGTGTACTGCTGCTCCATCTGTGCCAAGAGTACGCTCTGCGCTCTGACAGTGTGATACAATATAAACAAATAGCATATATTCCAACAGTGCAAAGGAGCGGTCCTGCTCAAGAATTATAAAATCAATTAGTGGCAGCAGATGTTTTAATCGTGGCAGCCTGCCTCAGATTAATGAATGTGTAGGAAACCCTGTAACTGTTTTTTACTGTGAGACAGGCCTTTTTGCCCAAAATCAGTGTTGGACCTCACTAATGCTCTTGTGGCTGTACAGAAGAAAATCCCTGCAGCCAGGTTCCAAAATCATGTGGAAAGCCTAAAACCAGAACAGTGGAGGCTGTTACGGCAGAAAATTAATGCCCTTGGTTTACGAATGGGAGGTTCTACAATCATATAACGTTGGCGTGTCCACATGCTTTTAGCGATAGTCCCTTGATGTCTTTGAGTGGTAGTTCAGCGATAAGTAGGGTTGTTGAGTGTTTGTATTTAGTTTCCGTGCCTGGCTGCATAATCTGGGCATTATTTATGCTGCAAACAAACTGCAGAGGTAAAAAACTAGCAATTAACCCATGCTGGGTTGAAAGGTGGACGCAGTATCAGATGAACTCTCAGCTCTGTGCGTGTGTGTCACAGTGTCAAAGCTACGGCTGATAACCTCTGGGTGTTGATGATGGTTTTTGTGTGTTGTTGTCGTGTGCACCAGCAGGATCCATGACCCTGACACGAGGTTCCTTCAGCTACTCCAATGGCGAGGAGTACCACGGCGAATGGAAAGAAGGCAAGACTCGCTCTCATTCGTCCATCCTCCATCACTGAAACATTTGCATGCACAGCAGGAGTGTTGTTATAATGTGATTAAGACAACAATGCATGTAAGTCAGAGCCCGTCTGAACACCACGCTTGTGTTTGATTCATGTAATAATGCTCTTAGGGGAAGTAAGCATAATCACAGTAACATATGTGGAACGCTCAGATGTTATTTGCATTAACAGAATCCAGTTTCAGTTTACAGGTTCATACCTGTCTTGGGTTTCTACTAAAACTCGAATGCTACTCAAACACCTATGGCCCGTAGGCCAAATCCGGCCCCCGATAGTGACTTATGATTGATGATTTTGTACTTTTAGTATACATAAGGTTTCAGAGTGCACAAAACAGCATAAATATAGAGCCTGTTTATCAAAAAAAGTGCCAGATGAGGATCCCCTACACCCCCGTACAAAGGTAACTAGCTAAGCCCCTAATGTCCTAAAATCCTGGAAATACCCTTAACCCTCTATGGTACACATTATGATACAAGGTGGTTAAAATTTGTCAAACAATACATATTTTTTGGGGTACGCTTTTGGGTATGTTGCCTCAAAGCAACAGTGTACCATAATTGATGGAGCTGAATCTTGCAGGAAAGGCCCCGATAAAAAGGACTCCATATACTCTCCAGAAAGTCATAACACAATATAAACAGAGCTATTGGTTTCCTTAGGGTCCTTGCTCTTTTTCAAAAAATATTGCATACAATTGAGAATTTATTGTGTGAGCGTAAACAGACAAAAATGGGCAAGAGAACCTAGAAACATCCTCAAATCCGAGAAATGTCCTAGAATCCTAGATATGTCCCTAAAATCATAAACGATGTCCTAAAGTCTTAGCTGTGATGTTTCAGGGCAGCAGAAATGGTAGAAATCATGGAAACAGTATAAACAATTGACAATGACAAAAATATATTTAATTATTTTGTTCCCAGTAGCTATAATTTACTTTTAATAGTGGTGCATTTAAGTAAATGCATCTGTTAGCTGCAGCAAGCAAGCAAACTTTTGACTATAAAGCATGCCAGGCCAGTATACTAACACCCATAACAATGTTATTTTAATAATAATAATAGTATTAATAAACTTTATTTGTATAGCACCTTTCATACAAGAAATGCATCCCAACATGCTTTAAAAGAAAGAAATTAAATGCACCATGTGCTTCTTATTAAACACATAAAACACAAAAAGACTATAAAAACTGCATGTAAAAATAAAATAATATCAAAATAGAATACATAGAATGCATCTTCACATGACGATAATAGTAAAAGTAAGATGAAATAAGGATACAAATTTTATAACAAGGGTGGCCAACTCAGTGTCATAAGTGTTTAAACATGGCAGACAAAAGTCAATGTTTGGTCAATGGTAAGAAACTTTTTCATTAATTCATGTATTAAATATCCATTTTTGAAAGTGTAATATGGTGTTAATGTTAACTGCTGTCCATGTAGAGTGACGTATAGTAAATATAAAAATATTATAAAATGTAAAAAAAAAAATATATATATATAAAAATATTTTAAAAACTTGAAACTGCTGTCAACTTGTCGTTTAAACGCTCTCAGCATTAAAATGTAACCCATCGTCTTTGTGGCTTCCATGTTGTTCCCACTTTACAACCTCAGAAAAAGACTTCCCAACTCAGAAACTACGACCTTCCAGCATCACATGAGCGCAGCATAAATCTGGATGCAAACATATTTTTGTTTACAAGAAAACTCCTTGGAGAACCTTTAAGTTGTAATTCAAGGCAGCAGCATATAGACGAAGACTGTCCTCACTGTTTACATTCCTCACATTGCCAAATGTTATCAATGTGACAATGACGAGACTAGTTTCGGATGCAACGCGGCCCCCTCCGTTGTTATAATACTTTGCTTCTGAATAGTCACTTAAGGATACCCATAAGGATAAAATGGTAACGTCTGTAAATATCATTTAAAAAATGCTCTGAAATAAAGTTATTTCTAGCCTTTTTTAAGGATAACCGATGGGATTTCAAGTAAAGTCGCAACAGCAAAACTAGTTGGCTTTCAAATGAACCTACACTTGCACAGATTGCATCTAAAAAAGCAAAAAAAAAAAAAAAAAAAACAGAAAGAGGTGTCAGATTGAAGTCAGTAACTAACCGGAAAATGTACACATACTTTTACACACACACACACACACACACTCATGCAGACACAGACCATCTGGTGCCAGTGTGCCTGCTGAGACAGGATATCACACTACCCAAACCAGTATGTGCAGTTTGACAAAAACACTCAGACAACCTTTAGGGCAAGGTTAAACAAAGAACAAAAGTTTGGCACCAAAGCGGGCGTGAGACAGCGCGGAGAAACATATGGTCTCAGCACGGCCAGCGAAAAACTGTTAAACTGGTTTAACTGTGAGCTCTGATAAGCTCAGGTTTTGGTGCACAGCAGTGTTTTATTAAATTATTTTTTTACGAGCAGAGACGTTTCGAAGTTGCGAGTGGAGAAATTAGTCCACTAATAGACCTGATGCATCTCTGTGTTTGTTGTTTGGAACTACCAAGATATTTTTTGGCATTTTGTTGATTTTTTTTCACATTTATTATTTTTTAAATTTGAGAAAAATGTATATACTACATATTCAATGTAAATATTCAAAAATATACGCTGTTCTGGAGCTTGTGATCACATGATGGAATTTGACTTTGTCGTGGAATCGTACGTTTAAATGTTTTTTTAGACTTTTAAAAAAAAATTAAATTTAAAATTTAAAAAATGTTCATGCTTTAATACCCCTTGGGGCTCGCTTTAATATTACGCACACTCGTATCGCTCTGCACACAAGATGCACTTTTCAAAATCAAGCTTTCAAAAATGTTATGCAATGTACATTAATATTATTTTCTAATTTCACAGACTTAATTTTTTTAAATAAAATTAAATTTTTTAATTTTTTTTAACCAACATCAGTCCTAATCATAAATATAATATATTCATTAGTTTTCAGAATTTTAACTCTTTAAATGCCTGATTTTTGTCATGATGCCACTATGGTTTCAGATTTTTAAAAAACACACACACAAAAATGAGTTATTTTCAATATACCACATGCTAAGCAGATTTTTTAAAATCATCACAGCCTAGGATATGTCAACGATTAGTAGCAACATTTATTTTTATACATTATTATTTTTTTTGGGCAGTGTTATACTCACACCGCTCTGCACACAAAATGCACTTTTCAAAATAAAAAATATTCTACATTAATATGATTTTCTACTTTCATTGAGTTCATTTTTTAACCAGCATCAGGCCTAATCATAAATATCAAATATTCATTATTTTTTTTTAGAATTTTAACCCTTTGAACGCCAGATTTTCCTCATGACCCCACTATGGTTTCAGATTAAAAAAAAATAGATAACAATTAAAAAAAACAAACAAAATTTAATTATTTTCAATATACTACATGTTAAGCAGATATTTTTTATTATTATTGCAGCCTGGGATTTGTCAATGATTAGTAGCAACATGAATTTGATCCTTTTTTTTGTGCAATGTCACACTGATCTTCACACACTTTCAAAATCAGGGTATAAAAATATACATTAATGTGATTTTTCTACTTTAATTGAGTTAATTTTTTAAACAACTCTAATAAACTTTGGATGACCAAAGCAGTGAAGAGGAAGAAGCTGTCCTTCAGATGAGGAAGGACTTTTGCCTAAAAGGAGGTAAAAGCAGAAATCCTAACGGCTAAACAAAAATATAAAAGTAAAGTAGAGAGTAAACTGTGTGAGGGGAAACTGGACTCAGCCTGGTCTGGCATAAAAGCTGTTGCAGACATACAGCAGAGCAAGAACAGAAACAATATCATTATGGATGGCTTCGGGTCAAATATTGACTTTGCCAACACTCTCAATAAACTCTACTTGAGATATAACTTTAGACATAAAATTGAGGGACTTGGATGTAAAGTTAAAGATAGCCAGCACTTTGTCCCGGAGCACAGAGAGATCGAAAAGTCCTTCCTCTACACAAACAACAGCGCTGGTCCCAACAATATCAGACGCATATTACTGAAGTCATGTGCTAACCTTGAGCCTTGAGGATCTTGTGCTATGACTGAAAGCAGTGCTTCAATGCTCTGTGGGAGCACATATCTGCGGTAAAATGTCCTAAACTCAAAGTCTATTTTGTTCCCACAAAGCTTTTGGTTATTTTCACTCTTCTCGAGTGAAATACAGTAGTGTGATTTATTTGAACGCCTAAGCATATTCTGAAACTGTTTTGGATCTATATTTACTATTATATTATTATAACTTCTTATTTTGCATAAGGGTGTACATAAAAAGTTAAATCACAAAATAATAAATCAGTTATTTGCACAATGAACACTGTACACTAAAATCACGGTTCGGTACGTGCCTCGGTTCTCAGTTAAGGGGGAAAATGCAAAAAGAACATTAGCTTATTTAATTAAACAATAACAGTTGTCAGCTGTCAGCGACTTAGCAGATGTTTCAAATGAAATGAAACCTACAAAATGAAACATATAAAGATACTGTAGAATACTGCTGCAAATTACTATGCTCTCCAATAAATTAAATTCTTATCAGGAGCAGCGTTTGCACAACTCATTTTTTCCTTGCAGCGGCGATAGTTACACTGGGATGTTGCCTTTTCAAATGGGTGTGCAAGTTTGTCGTGTTTCCAGATGCATTGCTAATCGCCACTGAACATCACTGCTTTTGTCTTGTCCTCTTGCTTTTCTTTATTTTTATATTTCACCAGGAAACCGAAGCAATCCCGTACAGGTGATCTGAATGCATGCTGTTACTCGCTATTTATGGACCACGGTCCACCTCTGGACCGATACAGAGGTGCCTGTACCGTGATGATTCGTTACGAATACGTGTATCGTTATCGTTATGCTGATATCACAAAGTCTGCCTCTGAATTTGATTCAATTTGATTCAGTAGCCTGCGATCGATATGAGACGATATCTCTTGTGCTTATCATTGTCTGCTCACACTAGGTGCATCTTAAAGATCATGATTGATGTTTTTCACTTTGTATCTATGATATTGGATCCCTCAATCAATATTGATCCAGATCGATATTTTTGCACCTTGAGCAATATTCATTTAGTCCAATTTACTGTAGTTTTATTCGGTGTAATCTTAAAATATGTCAGATTTTTATCATGAAAACAGATTTGTTCGACATTATCTGGATAATGCTCCATTTTCGCTTGGATACCTGCCGTTATTAACTTTTTAATTATCTCCCCTCCATGTGTAAACACAGCTGGGAATACATTTTTTAGTATCTGGCACACCTTTTCATAAGATGCAATTATTTGGTGTTTTTTTAAAAATATGTGATCACACATTTCTTAATTTTGACACAGCACGTTTAATTAACACTGCTGACACTGTAATGTGTGTGTGTGTGTGTGTTGGGAGGTGTTGTCATGCACACGTATTAATGTGTGCGGTGCGTCGCGTCTCGGCGTCCATGCATGCGAAGTCACTGTTTGCACACAAACATGTATTGGTGTGTCGGACGGAGGTCTACGGTGTCACATGAATAATTCAGCGCAGCGCTGGTTGAAGACAAGCCCAGAGGCTATCAGGTTACAGGAAGCAGGTTGGGTACATCCACAGCAGCCGAGGCACAGCCAGAAGCCATTTACTACCGTACTACTGAGCCCAGTCATTTAACATCTCTGCATTACCGCTATTGATTGACATAAAAGCCAGACAAATTCAGCTAAACCGTAATTAGCCGGAGACCCTGACCCGACACGAGATTGAGGAGAGGCGTTACAAAGGAGCTGAGTGACAGATTAGAGTCTGTCTGAGGGGATCAAATCTAGAGAGACGGAGAGGACGTTACTGTCCCTGAATGCAGCTGATAATCTGTCCCTTCAGGAAAAAGTAGCAGCGGTCTGTAAAGCACTTTCACTTTTGCCACTTGATTTCATTAAATTCAATGAACACCATTCTTACTTCAATACCCCTTTCGACACTCGATGGACGACAAATCTCTTGCATTGAGACGACTGCGACCTCTTTGACACCCCACAAATTGTTATATTTCAGCGGCTAGTCCGTGAAATCTCAGCCTCGGGCTCTCAGTTGGTTGTCAGGGCTCCTGCAGGCTGAAGATTTGGGACTTAAGCCCCTGTTGGCCCTCTTCTATATACAGGGTTTGTACTATCATGAAAAACCAATTTTGGAACTTGGGAATAGCAACTTTAAGGCCTGAAAAAGTTTGAAAAATAAATATACCGTGAAGATTTTTTAAAAAGTAATAAGATTTTGTTTCCCAAACCTGTGTAATAACACATAACTGTCAGAGATTTGAAAATCCAACAATAATTTCTCTTTTTACAGTTTCTGACTATGATAAACCATTGCAGCTTGTTTTCTTTAAAGTAGGCCTCAGAGGCATGAAGTAAATAAATATATAAATATATAAATAAGTAAATAAATCACCTTAATATTTTTAAAGACATTTAAAAAAAGAAAATTGCCAAAAAATCTTTGAAGAAAAGGAAATCATCCAAAAAATCAGAAAGAAAATTTGCCAGAAATTTTTAAAGAAAAAAAAGTCTTTAAAAATGTCTGTCTTTAAATTGTCTTTGTTTATCTTAATAACCTTAATAATGTTTAAAGAAAAAAAAACACTTTTTAAAAGAAAAAAACATTTTTAAAAAATTAACAAAACAATCAGCTTTTTTTAATCTTTAAATTTCACCAAAACATTTTTAAAGACAAGGAAAATCACCAAATTTTTTTTTTAAAACTGCCAAAAAAGTGTAGAATTTAAAAAAATAAACAAGCCTAAAATAAGCAGTAAAATAAAAACAAAATACAGCCATTTGAAGTTGTATGCCCCTCCCCTGAGCCAAAATTACAACAAAAAAAGTAAAAAATGATTTGACATGCCTCCTTCTTTTTAAAATAACATATATTCAAAAACGCTTTTATATAGTAAAGAAAAAGAATCGCCAAGGAGGATTGATGGTCATTTCAGAGAATGCATGGTGTTTAAAATTTACCTCAAAGTCATGGAAATTTATAGGTAAAAATGTGTATGGATGCTATATGTAGTTATTGAGCACACTGTGCACACACACTCACACATCTGCATGCATGCATGCAGGATTTTTTCAGAGGAGATAGTGAGAAAAGGAATGCAGAGCTCCAGATTTAGTTTCTGCCGTCTCCAAATCTCTTCTCCAAATCTCCCGTGAAAACCCTGCTGAGATTAGGCAGAGAGCAGCACATTAAGCAGCCCTGACAGATGGACTGCCTAATTTACTTTGCCATTAGCTGGGAGCAGGGGACAACACTCACTGTAGACTCACCCTTGCCTCACCCCCTGCCAAGCAGCCAGCCTCCCCTCCTGCAAATCCCAATCCGCTGTGAGGGATCACACCCCCACCAGATCTCCCTCTCTCCAACAGTTTCATGCCACTTGGCGAGCTCTCAGTAAATCCTATTCCTCGCCTACAGCTGCTACGAGGAACCCAGGACCTCCTCAGCCCGTGTCCAACTGTGCCTCACATCCAGTTATTCTCCTAAATCCCGCTGGGCCTGCTAATAGACGTTGGCAAGGGAAAATGCTCACTTTGTCCCCTCCCTGTCTCCTCCGACTGCCATCCTCCTGGTCCTGGAAATTAGTTGCAGAATTAGTGGAAGAAAATGAGCTCTCACCTCTGTGGGAACATTTTAAAGAGAGAAGCTCACCTTTTTTTTCTTTTAGCAGCAATTATGACTCCTGAAGTGCTAGCTCAAAATTTTGAGAATAACTGCCTTCTTTTTTTCTCCTCTGCATTTCCAAGAAAAACTCCAAACACCTTCCGATAAAGATCTGCAAATCTCTAATGTGGTATTCATGCTGAGATCAAACCTGAACCTTATTAGATGTTTATCTTCACACCAACCAAGGGCATCACAAGCTGCAAAAAAAGACAAACGCAGCATCTGTGAAATCACCCACATATTCCTGAAGTGACTTTTTGAAGCCTTGTGTTTGGGTTCACTTTCAGTTTTCTCAAGTGGGGAAGTTTATACAACAGGGTGAGGCTGAGCCAGAATCAACAACATGTTCTTATCCCGAATCGTCACGTTGCTGCTTTGTCTAAATATTACACACAAGGTTTGCGTCTGCTGTTGGCGTTCTGGGATGCTGCTACCGTGATGTCAACAAAACCACATGGTGGGATTTTGTCGCACATGGTTGTGTTTAGGCAACGAAAGCACATGGCAGCCAACACCGGGAAGACTTTGTGCGGCCCCGTTCTCAACTGACGCCAACAGCAAGTGCCGTCCAGCCTTCTGCTGGCGTAAAATTACACCGCGAATGGTTCAGTCCGTCTATGTTCTCAGCTGACGACATCCAGCTGCATATCGTGCAGACGCAGATGTTGGCTTTTGGCATCGAGATCTTACGCTGAAATCACTGCAAAAGCAGCGTTATTTGATGACTTCGGAATGAGAACGGGCTGGAGTTTACCGACCCGGCTCTAATGTCATAGGCTGAGGAACCTGTCAATCAAGTAAACACAATTAATTTACCCTCGTATTAGCCTCCCACTGCAGATATTAGCCATAATGTTCAGATATTTAGCTACTCAAATAAAATTTGTGCATTTGCAGGTCGTAATTTGCAGGGAGCGAGCACTGTGATGTAAGCCACCCACCTGACGTCATTAAGACGTCTTTTTTTTGGCTAAATCTGGTCATAGACTTAATTTAGCCCCCAAAAAAGATGTTGAAAACTGGTCTATGTTTAGCCTGCCTGACCTGGATCGAATTTAGCCCAAAAGAGATGCTGAAAATTAGGCTGTGTTTGGACCACCTGTTTTTGGTCCTAAATGGACATCTTTTTTGGACCACATACAGACCTTATTGGCTACAGCAATGAAAATAAGGTCACATACAGCACATGTGGGAACATTTAAGAACATTTTGACAGCTTAAATATACAATATAAATATACATACTGCCGTAAATGACTTCTTTTTGGTCAGTTCAAAGAAATTGATATCCAGATATCCGTTTTTGTTTCATGGGACAAATGTAAAATTGTCCAGGTTGGACACGTAATGAGAGTAAAGTAACTCAGACTGATGCCACCTAAAGTAAATGTCATTGAGAGAGGGAAAACATCACGCATTTGTCCACGGAGATGCCACTGAGTGCTGGCATAATATGGAAACATCAGACTCTGCCTCTCGACGACCCGAGATGTAAAAGCAAAGGTGCAAAAGCAGAAAGACTGAAGACAGACGCAGGCAGAGCAGAGCGACGTCTCGGCGTGCAGAGCAGACGAAGAAAGCCGCTTGTTAAGAAACACCCACGCACACCAACTCTCGCTCCCTCCTGGTGTTTCATATGATATATAATGATGATTTAAACATTTTTAATAAGACAGAAAAAGCAAGTTGCACTGATTTTCCTATAGTAATAAAATTAGTTGCACTGTCCCCAAAAAGGTCACAGTCTGGAGCCCTGCATACAATTTGCTTGAGGAAGTCTAACCTCCAATATCCTATTTATGTTTTCAAAGTTTTCTTTTGAAAACATTTTATTCCAGATAAGACTGTGACCTCTTACAACATTGTTTTGGTTTGTTTGGTTTATTGTCTGTTCTGGTTCAAGTGTGGGACACAAACATGTCTATGGACCGTTGAAGAGGTTGTTAAACAGAATAAAGCATTTTCAATTTCCCAATTTATCTCATATCCTTGAGAGACTCGGTCTGAGGCTTTGTCTGTAATATGGAAACATTATATATCTAACATCCATTCATGATCAAGACGGATCTCAGAAGTAATAATAATAATAATAATAATAATAATAATAATAACCTGGCCATTAGAATGCATTATTGGGGTTAATCTTTCAGAATTTAAAACACATAAAATCAGTATAAATACCAATATTCTTTTTTAATCACATGAGCATTTTTGGAAAGAATCACGCGCAATTTTATCATTTCACAGGATAATTTTTAGTTATATGGCAAACTTTATTATGAGTCAAATTATAAATGAAAACTGAAATTGTTAAGAAGAATACCTAAAAACATATAAAAAAAAAACTTTACCAAACAAAGGGACAGATAGAGATATATAGATAAAACTTATTAAACATGACTCTACTGCTAGTTGTGAGTGCTATACTAGATTGTCAAGCTTTGCAGTATTTCTTGTTAGATTTTGTAGTAATTTGGATACTATTGTGGGTGTGTATTTCCGGTGTCTGATGATTCCCACACCTACTATTTTGTAATTAATTTTTTTAGTATTTTTCCCTTTGTGTAGTACACATGTATAGGTATATTTTGTGAATATGTATATTTTTTATAAATTTGTGATATGTTTTTTTTTGTAATTCTTAGTGATAAAATTTGTGATTTGTGACTTTAGTTTGACTTTTATACTAGCACTAAATTACATGATAGCAGAGTATCTGTATTTGCACTGAAAATCAGCTGAATCTGAGCTGCATATATTTTCAGTTAAATATGTATTTGTGTATTTTAATGTGATTGTAAAAATTTGCTCCTAATTTAATATAAATGTACTTTTATATTTAAATTTTACAATAAACATTTACATTAAATCTTATGAAAATTCAGGCATAATTATTCACATATGATCATTATTTATTTTTGTTGTTTTTTTTTTACAGTTTCATTATTATCATCATCCCAGCCTGTTCAATTTTATTCTGCAAATTTTTAGTCTTGTTTTTGTTTTTAAACTTGTTCTGAAAAAGCTTCTGTTTCTTGTTATGGGCTCTTTTTTGATTTTCTGGCACCGTTAAGATGAATTTTAAGAGCGTCTTGGGGTTTTCCATGTCACTGATTGAGTTTAAATTTAAGTGTTTTTTTTTTTTTTACATAAACTGAACATAATCTGAGGCCGTTGATGTAAAGTATCGGTCTGAGCTGTGTGTGTTTGTGCTGCTGCAGGTCTGCGTCATGGCCTGGGTCAGCTGACCTTCAGCGACGGGACGTGTTACACCGGACAGTTTGAGAACGGCCTCTTCAACGGCTGCGGCGTGCTGGTCTTCCCTGACGGCTCCAGGTCAGTGCTGCTCTCCCGGCTAACCCGACCTTTGACCCGTGAAATCAAATCAACTTTTTAAATGATCAGAAAACTTCGCCTAATATTACAAAATGACTCTCCTGCCTTAATGATTCATTTTTAGGGACCTAAATATTTACGCGGCAACAGTTCTTGCGTGAAACGTTAAATGGCATTTTGGGGGCCAGAAAACACCACCTTTTCTATCATCGTGTAAACTGGCAATCAGATTTTTTTATCGTGCTGGTTTTAATTATATGTGTAGCTCCGACGGACAGAGTAATTTCTTATTTTGGCATGACATCATAGGGTTTAACAGCCAATCACATTGCTCTGTGGACAAAGAAGAAAATGACTTGGTTGATTTTGTAGTTGTTTTTTTTTTTTTTGAGGAAATGTTTAAAAAAAAAGCAGATTGGTGAGAACGGTTAAGTCACAGCTGCATTTCCTGTATGCGTGTGGTCTTCTTCTGTAGTGTCATTACAAAGCTACACTGCCAACTACTGGCCGGAGATGCATACTACAGCGTTTTCAGTTGTTTTTGCGAATCCGTGTACACAAAGATCTTTCTCACAATGTTAATATATGAACGTGTTTTTTTTTTTAACCTTCCTGCTTTGTTGCAGGTTAATTTGACCCATTTTGAAATTTGAAAGTGTCTAGAAAAATATTTTCAAGGTTTTTTTTTTTTAACTTCTTATTCAGGACTTAGTTAGTGTTTTAACTTTTTCCTGAGTAGTTTATATCAGAGAGGTGCTGATTGGGTCAGACTGACATGACAGTGAAACTGGGGTCATACGTGTGAAATTTTGATTAATTTCTTTTTTTTCTTTGCAAATGTGATACAGTTTGTTATCCCAAGAAAGTATACATTTAAAATTTAAAACAAAACTTTTATATTTTTTAAAAAGCAATGTAAAAGATTTTTTTTTTTAATATCTCGGTAACACCCTTTTCTTAAAAAAAAAAAGTTTATACATGTAGGCCTATTTTTAAAAAAAGAAATAAAAAATGCCATGATCTGTGAGAGGTAAATAACACCGTCGCACTTAATATTGATTGAATTGAATTAACTTGAGTGTAATTGGTAGTAATAATGAGGTACAAACAATGTAGATTTTTTTGGTTTCTGAAAACTTTTGGATGGTTAAACGTGAACCCGCTCACTTAGGAATATTCTTTTTTTAAAACTTTATTTTTCAGAGTTTAAAACTATGAGACACCACAGTGATGAAAGGTTAGGTCTTAGATTAATATAAACATATAATAAATCTATAATTTAGGAATATTCTTGTGTAAAAATACCTTAACAGGAGGGTTAAAAACGCAAAGAGAAGACTTTTCCATTTTTTCTTCGAGCCGTTCTCGTGAAAATGCGGCCTAAGAAAGTTTGGCCCTGGTCTCTTGTGTAATAATGATGTCGTTCATCAGCTACAGAAAAGTAAGGAGAGTAAAGACGTAAACGAAGGGTGAAAGAAACTCGGCGGCATCTGTCACCCTTCATCCCACAGAGTGTGTGCGCCTATAAAGAAATCTTCTTCAACTTCTGAATCGTTTGAATACTTTAATCACCTGAACATTTTGATTGTTTTTGAAGCACTCCTTTCTCGCTGAAATATTGGCCGCGGATCATTCCAGAGCAGGCAGAAACATCTGCTACTTTCCTTCATTTTATCATGCAAATAAAAAAATGTTATAAAAGGATATGGCTCCGTGACCCCAACAGATACAGAACACATTCCTCCCCAATTCAGGTTCTGTTACTTCAGAGTTTTTCCTCCTTTGTGTGGCGGAGGTGCCGTGTGCAGCTGAGGATGTTTCAGTGTCGCCTGCTCAGGGCCATCTGTTGTGTTATCACTTGGAAAAAAAAAATTCTTCGGGGGCTTTGGAAACACTAAAACATGTTTTTTTTAAGAGGTGTTAAATGAATATTCAGCTGAAAACCTGTCCTTTGAATATCAAATAGGTTACTGTCCTTAGACATGAAAAGCGGCTCTGAAAGAAGACAGCAGCGACAATAAATTCCAGTTTAAGAGTTATTTCAGAGAGTACAGACTCTCTTCTTGCATTGTGCTGGTTTGGACACAAAATTAAAAATCCTTACACTTTACCCCAAGCTAATTAATTTGTTTTACTGAATCACTGTAAAACTTCAATTAATAGCCCGGGCTATTATTTGCTTAAATCATTTAACTCAATAGGCTTATATCTGGGACAGGAGTCTATATGGGACGTGCTTTTATTTTCTGTCACTCAAAACTGTTTTTTAAATTATTTATTTATTATTATTTATTTAATTGTTGCTGGGTTTTTTTTTGTTTGTTTTTTCAAAAACATGGGAATAAGGTAATGAACAACAAAAGAAGAAATGGCCCAGAAGATAGCAAGAAATATGTGAAAACTACAAGAAAAATACCAGACAATTTGCCAAAAAAAAGAAACAAGTGTATAAAGAAAAAAACAACACAGATGGACACAAAAGAGAAAGTAAAACAAGAAATGTCTGAAAATCTGAGAAATGTTCTCAAATCTTAGAAATGTGCTTTCACCCCAGAAAATCCTAAAATCCTAGAAATGTCCTAAAATATGAGAAACACACTATAACTCAAGGAATGTCTTGAAATCCTCAGAAGTACATTTTTAAAGTAAAGTATTGAAAGTAATACAAATGCAACTTTTAGGAACGGGTCCAAACATTTGATTTAAGAAACTAAGAAATAAATAAAGAAACAAACAAGAAATGCATTTTAGATTTCCCAAAACACATCTGAAAAGAGGTTTCTCTGTTTTCTGCTGCCTTTGTATGATTATAAATAATATATGTTTAAGGAGAGCTTTGATGCTTTAGTGCACTTTTAACACAAGCCAATTTTCCACTTTCATACCTAAAATTTCAAACATACAAGGTCAATATTGCTTCAGTCAAACCTTCATTACTGTTGAACTATAAAAACATTTCTTTCACTTTTGTAAAGTGTCCTTCCTCACCCTCCTCTCAACGCTCTCCTTCATCCTTAAATTAGTTGAAATAACTGCTCTGTTGTAGCAATCTGGGAAATTAATTTTTTTTTCTTTTTATTCTTGAGGGGTTTTTTATGTGTGTACTTTTTTTTTTTTTTTTTCTTTTTTTTTTGTTTTTTAGGTATGAAGGTGAATTTGTGCAGGGCAAATTCCAAGGCGCCGGCGTGTTCACTCGCTTCGACGGGATGAGGTTTGAAGGCGAGTTTAAAAGCGGCTGCGTGGACGGCTACGGTAAGAATTCACTACTCGCTCTCGTCAGAGACGTTGGACCCTGAAGCGAGCTATTTCACGTGGTGTAGTACTTCCAGCGGGAATTAGGTGGCAGTGGAGGGGACACAAATTGCATGTCATCTTGGTGTACATCATTTGTAGACCAGACCATGTAAATATCATGTAAGTCCAATGATAATTGTCCCTCAAGGCTTACTCGCTCTTGCCAGTAGGCGCTATTACGACTAGTGAATATTGTCATAAGGATGTGTTCGGGGCGGGACCCTAACAAAAACTATGAAGTTTCAGGCAGATCGGACAATGTACACCAAAGTTACAACAATGTCCTGTTTTTTGGCGAGACATCAAAATGTTTCTCTGCTCCACGGGAAAACCGTAAAAGTTTTGCATGGACCTTTGATAACTTTTCATCAGCAAGGGGTTGAGATTGGAAACACCAAATTTGAACTCAGACTATTACTGTAGGACAAGTTCGCAAAAGTACGAGGGCTGGAAATCGCCAAAAATCAGCACAAAATTCAAAATGGCCTAAAATGTCCAGCGCGCGGACATGTCCGGACATGTTTTTTCAAAATTGTTTTCCATTGGGTGTATTTTGGATTTGCAATTTCTATTTGTACAATTTGAGGGTTAATGGAAGCCCACCTGGTATGGCTGCTCTGACCTGTTAGCATGGGCTCTGAAAACAGAAAAAGAAAGAAAAACAGGTTTTTCATTCTCTCAAGCTGCTCGCACAGGCAACGTGGCCCAGGCCTAAGAGCTGCAGCATTTTTTGGACGTCTCTTGCTATACAAAACAAATGACTCAGGTGATTTAAACCGATAAGAAACAACCAAAACTGAATAAACGTTTCATGCTTTTTTTTTTTAAACTGACATGTTTACCATATGCACATTTTATATTTGCAAAGTCAATTTATGCATTTTGAGGATTAATGGAAACCCGCCTACTCAGATAATGCAGATTTGACATAAAGTAAAAAAAAAAGTAGCTCTGCAAGAAACTTTTCATTTTTCTTGCAGCTCAGCTTGCTACATTTCTCTGTGCATATCTTCAGTGTAGTTAAACTTACAGAGTAACTGACAGCTTAGCTCACTACTGAGTATTTCCACTTTCTGACATTTGCTGTTTCTACTCCACAACTGCTCTGAGGCAAACCGTGTACTTTTTACTCAACTACGTGCATTCGACAGGTTTAGTTATTTGGAAATTTATGATGTAAAATATTATCAAGAAATGCATCACGACGTGTTATTATAGCGAGAGATGTCTTGGTAAAAATCAACTTTTTTTCATGGCACTATCACGAGTGGAAAAACAGTAACAAATTGCTAAAAAACGGTCACGTTTGATCTCTAACAGCAGTCTGCAGCTTGTCAGGCGTCTCGTCCACCATCCCCTCCACACCTCAGAAACATTGACATAATATGTACGAAACGTGCAGATGTAACGCATTTGTGGTGACATTTCCTTGTGGTGACTGGGCTGTTCGTCCACCGCCATGTAAAAGTACATTTTAAGTGCACTAATACAGGTAATCATCTTGTCACGTACAGTAAAAATGTTAAATTTTAAGAGATTTGTAAAAGAAGGATGATGCATTTGAACTTTTATTGAAGTTTATTTTGGTGTCATATTTTGGCACGTTTGAGTTTAAGTCAGTTTTATGTAGTTTTTTTTTTAAATGTTACAAGTTAATTGTCTCTTCTCCTAAATTGAGACAATAGCTGGCATTATATCTGAGTTTTGAGATGAAGTCATGAGTGTCATATTGTTACAGTTCTGCTTCTCAGTCTCCCTCTGTTCTTTGCTCTGATACCTTAAATACTTTTTAATTATATTAAACAGTGAAATGTGTTAATTGTCTGGACTGGAGCCCCCCATGAGCATCTCAGCTCTGAGTCTCAACATGTAATCAACACGTTTTTATTTGTGTCACCGTGGCAACTGGTTCATTTTTATGCCTGTAAAAATAGAGATGGAAGATAAAGATTCCTTCAGGTTTCTGCAAACTAACAACCTGAAATCAGAGCCGGGCCAAGGAAAGGCTTCATTCCTAAATGTTTTTAGTTAAAAATTAACCAAAGTTCAACAGTTAACCCTTTATTAGGAGGAAGTAACAAGTCAAACAGATGAAAGAAGATTAAAGTGATGAAACACAAACGAGATTCTGAGTTAAAGTTTTAACTTAATGTGTAATATCCTATAATTTGCACACATATTTTACATTAAACTGAGTGTTTTCAGCAGCAAGGATTCATACATGAACCCAAAAACTCTCATTACTAAACATTACTAAACTAATTTTGCAGTAGAAATTACACGAGACAATAAAAAATTCTTGTCCTTCTTTTCTATATTTTCATGAGTGAGAAAAACTGAAGAAAATGATGAAAAACATGATGTTTGCTCCAAAAAACTTCAAGAAAACTATATTTGAAATATATTTGTGGTGAGATTTTAAATCCTCTCTGCAATATCTAAATATTTTTGTGGTGTTGTCACCATTAATGCATTAATCACGATGCAATTAAGGTTCTAAAACGGTGGTCCTACGTCACACAGTGAAAGAGGTTCAAGGATGGACAGTGTCACAGTCTTGCAAAGACAGTCTGGGATAAAATAATAATAATAATAAAATTCAGTGTCAGAAATTTGGGATGAGAATCTCACGTCTCAGGACTGTCAGAAATGTGAAAATCCAACTCTAATTTCTGTTTTTTACAGTTTATGGCTGGGATAAATGGTGTCAATTTTTGTGATTTTTATCTTTGCAAGCCTGCTGGTTTGGAAGACACGTTTTCTCTTAAAGCAACCAAAAAATAAGAATTTTTATATTAAACGGAAAGTGACCAATTTTTCTTAAAATTCCCTCCCAAATTTTAATGAAAATAAAACATTGCCAAAAAGTTTTGAAGAAAAAAAATAAATAACCAAGGGGAAAAAAAGCAATAGCTTTTGAAAATCACCAAAAAAATTTGAATTAGAATAAAGAAAAAAGAGAGAAAAAAAACATGCCAAAATCTTTTAAAGAAATAACATACCTTTGCATGTTTTCTTAAAAAAAAAAAAAACCCAACTATGTTTTTTTTTTTTCCTACAGAGGTCCAGCCTAAGCCCCCAATGCCCTTAAATGCAAGACGTCCCTGGTTTTATTGCACTTTATTTTAGCAATACGTCATGTTTCACTCTGATATAAGCCCAAGTGTTATTTACAGTTTGTCAAATAAAACTGAATATGTGGTAATTTCTCTAATGTGAGGACTTTGAGCTAAGGACAAATCTGGACACAGTGGCTGGATTGGAGCCACTGCTGCAAGCTTTATGTTTCCTCACCCAAAAAATCCAATGAAAACATGTAGACGAATTAAGGAAATTTAGGTTCCAGTGCACACCGGGATGCTCAGGTTGACACTTTTTTGCTTGCATTTGAGGTGGACCGTCTGGGATTAATAATAAAGTTTAAATTTACATTAATTTAAGTTTATAATAAAGGAGTGTATGTTAAAGTACATGACTGCGGGACTGAATTGGGTATTGAGAGTCATGGAAATTCAATGGAACTGGTATCAACTACTACATTTCTGGTTTGCCTAACAAGGAGTGTGTCTACTCCAGGAGTGCTGACGTTTTCGGACGGAGGCCCCGGCGGTGGCGGTGGCGGCAGCCATGAGGGCCTGTTTGAAACCAACCAGCTAATAAGGAGGGAGAACAGCCAGGGAGCCGTGCAGAGAGCGCAGGCAGCAGCCGCCAAGGCCCGGGCCCTCGCCATGTGACCCGGACTACATCACCCACTGTGGCCCGCTATCAGGATCATCATCCTCCCATCATCCTCCTCTCGGTTTGAACAGCTGACTACATTATTTATGACGAGGTTTCAGTCTTTTTTTGTACAGTTTCTCTTGACTGCTGTCGTTTAGCACGTCAGATGGTTATTTTTTAAGATTTTTTTATATTTTATTTCTTATTTCCGGATGATATTTTGGGGAGATCAATAGATCGAGTAAGATGTGTTCCCTGTATGTAATTTTTTTTTTGCATCCCATTTAGAAAGCCACTGATTCAGGATCAGCTGAGCCAAACACAGATTAACTGCTCAGTCGACACACTGGTGCTAAATCTGCTTCAGGCTCAGAAAACCTGACGAAACACAACTCTGGATTCAAAAATGCTCATGGACATTTCCCAGTAAACATTTATTTGGTGATTTTTTTCTTAAAATGGGTTTAAACTGGAGTAAATTCAGTTAAAAAGTTTAATTTCAGAGGTGTACGCAGGGTTGGGGTTCAAATTTGCATTAGCTTTATGAATTTAATTATTTTTTTTATCAGTTTATCAAATCTTAATTCGTTCAAATCCCTTTTTAAATCTCCTATTTATTCTACACAGATTCAGCTTTCAACATTTCCAATTAAAGGTAAAGATAACTAAAAGAAACTCAAAGACTCAAATTAGATCTGTAATTATCTTTTTTCTCCTGAGAAGACAGATTTTCTTTTGCAGCACTCTAATTAATGTTTACAATCTGCAGCTAAAAACTGAAAATTAGATGAGCTGCAGAAGATAGAAAATGTTGATTAAATGTATTTGACACGTTGAAAAAACAGCTGCACCTTATTAACAAGCTTCTTGCTGCTACTTGTGGAGGCTCCAAATCAAAACTGTTAATCTATTAATCCGACTATACATATGATGTACGTACATATGGGGGTTCGAAAATGTAATGACAAGATCTCTGAGTTTATTTGTAATGAATTAGGAGCTCTGTCTTCCTTTGAGACAAATTTTTGTTGATAGACTGAATTTACTTTCACCTCTAATCCAAATGTTTTTTTAAAGTAACAGTTTGTAGGTTTCAGATTAGATAAAAGTAAATGATCCCCAAGAGATTTAAGGACTTCAGATGATCCACTCAACTTTTGAAAAGTTAACACCTCTTGTAACGCCTGCTGCATCATGCCCGAGGGAGCCAGTTTCTACCGAAATTCGCATAGTCATAGCATCATGTGACCTAGAAAAGCCAAAAAAGTGTTTTCCGTGCGAAATATGGCCTTTTTGAATTGCCTGAAATACGACCTTGTGAGCGTAAAAACTTTTTTGCAATAAACGGTTCTTTTCAAAATTTGCGTGTTTCCATCAGGCGTATTTTATATTTGCAATTTCAGTTTGCACAGTTTTAGGGTTAATGGAAACCTGCCTAGTGTGGCTGCTCTGACCTGTTTGCATAGGCTCTAAAAAAAAAACCAAAACGTTTATATGCTGCTCACACAGGCAATGTGGCCCGGCCGTAAGAGCTGCAGCATTTTTTGGGGGGTCTCTTCCTATCCGAAACAAATGGATCAAATAATTTAAAGTGGCAAATAAACAGAATAAAGCTGTTTCACGCTAAAAATCAGTTTTTTCTGAAAGCACGAAATTACAAAAAAAAGGAAAATGTCCCTGGATGTAGATGGCTCATTCTAGCAAAAAAAACACCACAATTATTATTTTTTAATATTATATTCCATTTGTGCCAGTACATCGTCCTAAATTCTACTCACTGGACCTTTAACCTTTAAATTGCCAAATCAGTGTTTACTGGGTGTCCTGCCTTCCTGTTAAAAAGACACATTTATTCTGACATCTGACCTTATTGGTGCTCTAATGTTGAATTTAAATTGTTTACTCTACGTTGGTGGAATGTCAGAAGAGCGTAGATCTTGGTTAAAGCAGATGTGCGCAGTGTCTTTTTTTTTTTCTTTCCTTTCACTCAGTGCCATTACAGCTCAGTCTGATCCCAGATCTGCGGGATCACCCCCCTCAGTGCCAACCACACAGTGCCAACAGGCTGCGGCTGATCCCGAATCAGTGGCTCGTCACGAGATGAACAGCGGAGGGTGATGGGAAGCGCGGCCGGCTGCGGTAATGTGTGCAATTTCTGTTTTGGAGGTGCAATTTGATAATAACGTGCAATTTGTGGCTGAAAGCAAGATTCCCGATCCAGCAGGGAGTGAGATGAGAAGCCGGGCGCTTTTTCTGCCGGAAAGGCTTTGAGGGTCAAAGAAAAAGCTCGTGTCATGAAACAGAGGCTCGGCGTCAAATGACTCTCTGAACTAGAAGGGTTTCATTCCAAAAATTCTTTCCTTTTTTTTTTTTTTTACGTGAAATTTTAAAAAACATTTCCGTCTCATAAGCAAAAGTGGCAAAGTCATTTGTAATTAATATCAGGAAAACATGACGTGCTTTACCTTTAATGTCACCAAAACAGGACTTAATGATTATTTTGGATGGGTTTTTTTTAATGAAACTCCTGATGTCACTTTGGATGTTTAGTGCTCGTGTATAAATCACCAAACCCCCCCCACACACTGAAAAAAAAAGTGTAAGCTTCACTGTTGTGAACTTGACAGAGCTTGTGATGAGCTCTAACTAACACATATTTCATGCGTGCGTGGTGCCTGCTGGGGATCAGCGTCTGTCTGTGTAATAAGACTGCAGTATTGACATGCCATATGTGTGTGTGTGTGTGTGTGTGTGTGTGTGTGTGTGTGAGTGCGCAGTCGTACTGTGGGTTAGTGGGTGGGTGGGGTATTAAATGGGAAATGGAGTTAATTGGTGGTTATATGATTATCTCAGAGTGCGATTAATTTAGGATGTGGTTTGGGGGGCTGATATCTTCCCCACTGACTGATTTGACGGCGACGTTGAAAAGTGAACTGATGGAGGCATCTCACACCTTTTAATTGGCTCTGGGACCCGAACAGAGACGCTGTTAAATGGAGCTGACTGTTGCCTTTAGCTCGGGGGGGTTTGTGATACGCACTTCAATGATCTGTCAGTCGTGGACACTGTGTTATTACCAGGCTAAAGCCTCGTGACTTTGTTTCTAGTGATTTTTTAAAAAATATATATAATATCGTTCCTTATTGAACTCAGTGATCCCATGTTCCCACACAGTTAAGGGATCTTAAAACCCTTTAAATACACACCTTAAAATCTCAACTTGAAAAGTTGCCGTTTGATATTAACACAAAAGAATTCACGCAACAGCAGCCGTCGTCATTGTGAGCAACACTGTCTGATTTCATGTTTCACTGTGATGCGAGTCTCCGTGATGGAGGAAGGTGCCATCGAAATTCACCCTAAAACAGAATTCACCAATTTTCAAAAAATTTTCCAAACGTGAAGACGTGTTGAAACTAAGTTCTGAAAACCTGCCAGTTTACACCAGCGTGACCAGAAGTGACCGTTTGTTCTTTTGCACTGATTTCCAGCTTTTCATGTTTATTCTTTAGCGAAATATAATTTGTAGCTTCTTTAAATATGAATAAGGATAGTGATAGTCAGATATTAGCTACAGCTGCAATCAGGTTCAATCTAAGTCTTTGCACACTGAGTCTGTTTTTTCTGATGTGTTTTTAAAATCTGCCACCCAAAAAAAAGGCCAACAAGATACGCAGAGAAATCTTTCATGCTGATTAAAATGTGGTTTTTGCTGCATTTGTTGCAAAAAACTGCAATATCAGACAAAATTTGAAAACACATTTCCGTCCTGAGCCGGAAACAGAGCTATCGACAGCGGCGTGAAACAAAAAGATGTGACCTTTGGGGTCGTTTTGACAGTGTGCTCATGTGTGCGACCCAACGCAGGAGATTCAGGATCTCTTCTCACTCTGAGCAGAAGACGAGATCAGCCGTCATATAACAGATGCGATTGACGTGTTTGTTGTTATTGTTTGGAAAGCTCTGCTGACACGTATCATTTCTCACACTAAACGTGGACGCTCATGTGTGAAACATCACGCCCGTCACGCCGCACTGCAGTGTTTAATCACACACAGGCGCAGAATGATGGTTTGATTCTGTGTAAAAGTGCAGGAGCGGTATAAAGGGGGGCTTAGTTGCAGCCTTTTAGCGTCATCTTTGTGTAAAAGCGGCTTTTGAGTCAGATCCACTCACCGCTCCTTCACAGCTCCAACCTCTTGCCCAAACATGGTCACTTCTGGCTCCAAAAAAGTTCCCAACAGCTAAAACGCCAAAGTCAAGGCTTCAGAGCGTCAGTCCACAAACCAACCGGCGACGTCACGGCTAAATCCGTTATTTATACAGTCCATTAATGTCACCGTCTGCCATTAAAAATGACCTGCAGCCCGTCACTATGTCGCTTGCTTGTGAACGCAGCGTCAGACTTTGGTGTTTTAAAAGCATAAAAGACTAAAAGCATAAGTTTAACATCTCTTGGTCCTATAAAATTGGTATAAATTTTCTCATCTGAATCTGCGTAAGACAACAATAAAGTGTCTTTTTAAATGTTCAGACTGCTGTGTTAGGTTTAAACCTTAAAAACCTGAGCCAAATGTTTTGGGTCTTTTTTTAAAAAAAACATAAATGGAGAAGGCAGTGAGTAACTTAACGACACATGGCCCCCCAAAATAGCAGAAATTAGTAAAAGTTAACAAAAATCACCCAAAAATGAGCAAAAAAGGAAGCGTAAAAAACAAAAATCACAAGAAAATTACACTAAAAGTGCAGAAAATGTAAAATCAATGTATAATTTTTTTCCCCGGTAAAATATTTTTAAATTTAGAATTATAACGATTTGGGGGGATATATTCCCCGTGGTTTTTATTAATTTTTTAATAATTCTCCCCCCTCTCTTAGATTAATATTCAGGTCATTGCAAAGTTGATCATTGCCTATTTTTCTCCATCAAAAGAAATCAAACCAATAGGCTCAGGTTTTAAAGGGTTAAACAAGTGCAGTGAAAACATCAAGAATTGATTATACATATGGAAAGTAACAAAAAAACAGGCTCCTGTTTGGATCATCCAACAAAAATGTTTAAAAATTAAGACCGAAAGGTGACGTTCAGGAAGTAGTTATTTGAAACTGAATCTCTTAATGTGAATTTTCTGTTTTAGAGGTGATTTCGGACAATCTGAGGAGACTTGATGCCTATTTTTTAACAAAATATTATTATTATTATTCATTTTTCTTCCTCATTGAGGCTATGACTGTTTACACCAGGACTCTGTTGTTGTCGCTGTTGTTGTTGTTGTTGTTTTGTCTCTAACGATCTTAATCTTTCGAATGTAATTTTTTTTTTCCCTCTGTGTTCTCTAAGAGGCAAAGGGAAAATGTTTACTGTGTCACTTACTCCACACGTGAGGACTGCAGATGTAATCAGTGTCATTATTTCCATTCGTTCCGCAGTGTTCACATCTCTCACACACACACACACACACACACACACACACACACACACACACACACACACACACACACACACACACACACACACACACGAGCCTGTACCAGCCTGATGTTTGGCACAAACAAAACCAAACCCATTACTATAATCACCACTATAATGAGAAAATAAGGAAAGAGCATTCCACGTCTCTGTAATTCTTGTTCAACAAGTGAGAGGATCGAGACTGGAAGTGAAAAAAAAAAGAACGACACAGAGGTAGTTTAACAAGTGCCTGAACTAAAAAAAAAAAACCTTCTTCTACTGTGCTTTGAATACTTTGAATACTGTTTTACTAACTTTTTTCTTGAGTGTCACTGTTTGTTTTTAAAGCTATGTGTCTGATGAGGTCAGAGAGGCGGCGCGGCGTGGAGGACGGCGTTGATGACTAAAAACACGACCGTCGTGCTGCCTTTGTGTGTTTTTGGGCTCGGTTTTAGGCAGAACAGCTGATTCCAGATATGTCAAAGACGGAAAATACAACTGTTGAAATTATTCAGGAAGTATTTTTTAAAAAGGATGAGAAATGGAAATGGTCCCACATTATCTGGCCGTCACAGTTTTATTTTGAAAAAAAATCAAATAAATCAATAAATAAAAGGGATTCAGTGAAAGGGGCACAAGAGGAGATTTCTGAAATCTGAGGCGATAACCCTGATGATGTCATTGTGATGTCATCGGGGTTATCTCAGTATGTGCTTGAATAATTCACATTTTTAACAAGAATCTTGTGCTACAAACGTGGATATGGGCTTTGGAAAAAGCTCAGATTTTTCAGGCAGTGAGGGTCGTATGACACTTCACATGTGATCAAACATTGATATTTAACACGTGAATTTTGTTAAAAAGTTGACCAAACGTTGACTTTTGACCGCCATGTTTGTGCATTTATGACTTCAAGTCGGCAACTCGTGTTATAAAATATTCTGAGTTTTTGCCGAGTTGTTTTTCTGACAACGAGAAACCGTTCGTGTGCATTGTCGCAGTGGGAAAGTCGTCATTCTGATTATTCCGACGTCACATGAACGCAACATAAAACGCAGTAGAAGAAGAAGAGTGATTATGTCACGATTAAAACTGTCGCTGAATGAATACGTCTGCAGCAGAGACATAAAGGTCGAGAGGACCCTTTCCTGTAAATGTTCCCGCCTTCTAGGTTTTACCCCAAATTCCCGCAATGGAAACACAACTATTGAGTTGCATCATGGGAATTGTAGGATCCTAAAGTAGAGCCTGACTCATGCCAGAGGCTAAAGGTCAGGTCATTTTGGCCTCTGCCGCCTCTAGATCGACTTTTTTTTTTTTTAAAATCTCTCTCTTGGAAATACTCCACGCTACTTGAGCCAATGTGAAAATGGGATTTTTTTTTTTAATTAAATTTTTAAATTGTTGGAAATTGTCATCAGAGTTAACTCCATTGTTATCTACATTCGATTGTGACATTAAGTTTACAACATGGTAACAGACAATCTAAGATTAAAGGTCAGATTTTGAGTTTTCAAACACATCTCTCAGTCCTCACTCAGCGAATGGAGCTCGCTCAGGTGTCATAAATACCCACACGAGGACATTTCAGTGCTCTTTTCAATATTCATTTACAAAACCTGAATCTGGCTTGAAACTGTGATTTTTTGTGTTTGGTATTAAACATGAGTGATTTGTTCCCCTGCTTTTGAACATGCAAAAAAACTACAGATACCTTAACCTCCAAAATATCCCCGTAAATCAAACCTAGATAATGTGGGACCTTTTGAACAAACCATCTGACACACGAGTTTGTATGTTTCACGCGAGGCTTCGTCCCTGTTTCTGCACCTTTAAACACTAAAAACCCTGAACACTGATACCTGAGGCCTGTTGTTGTCACAAAGCCATAATGTCACTTTTTTGTCGTTTCTGATGTTGCAAGATGATGATGTCATGAAAAAAAGAAGCAGTGTTTGGGCTTTTAAATGGAAATGACTCCAGAGGAACAATAAAAGAAAAAAATGCATGAAATTCGACTGAATTACGAGCTTTTTTTTGTTCCCTGAGCAGAGGTGTGTGTGTGAGGCCGCCGGGAGACGTGAAACACTGAAAACGCAGAACAATGAAAGGTACACACAAGTCAGCACACACACACATATATATATATACACGGAGGGATTTTGAACTCTGATCACACATCTCGGCAGGTCTAGCGATTATTTGTGGAGCTCGGTTGTCAGAAACCCCCTCCCCTGCTCCGTCCTCCCTCCCCACCCACTCTCCGCTCTGCTGTCACTTAAAATAGCTTTAAGGTGTGTTTAGGTTGGACTTTAACCCCTCCGCCTATTTCGTCTCCTTGGCAACCATCCAGAGTTCCCTTAATTTGTATCATCTCAGTCCCAAGTGCTGCAGCAGTTTTGCCTGTTTGCCCCTAATCATAGAGCCTGTTGCCATGGCAAAGTATTTAAATATGCTGTGCAGATCATCTTCACCTAACACACCAGAAGTGGCAGCTGTGTGTTTGTCTGTATTCTTTTGTTCCTTCGCTTTAAAAAAAAAAAACAGAGAATTCCTTACTCCCCCTATAACCTCACGCTTCATATCTGACTCTCAAATTCATTTTTCCAAACGTATGATTTCTCATCGCTCTTCTGCCGCTATTCTTTCCATCTAATCCCACAGGGAGGGATCTCCTATTTTCTATTTCATGCCTTCCTTAAAGAGAGAAGGCTTTGTCTGTTATCTTATCAGTGAAGCTTCACGGCTCCCAAAAGCTTTGGCCATGTTTAGAGAGGAAGTGCACGCGGCATACTGATAAGAGAGGCCTGGTACTGTGGGGAGACACACTGTCACTGCAACTGCGAGAAATAAAAACTGTCAGTATCACGAAAAAAAAAAAAAGCACACACCCAGTGCAGATTTTGCCTGCTTTTAATTGCTCTGGGTTCCCAGCGCTCACAACAGCACATTTGGGAGTTTGTGTGTGTGTGAGTGTGAGTTTCTTTGAGAGTAAACAAGCATGCATGAGCGCGTTGGGGGAGGTATATAATAGGTATATTCATCTGCTAAATAAAAATTTCAGCAGCTTTTACTCTTCAACTCGGCGCTGCTGCAGCTGAAGGATGAGAAGAGACGGATACATCACACCGATACTGCTGCTTATTAAAAATCATACATCAGCTGCTCTATAAAGAAAACAGACTGGTTTCAGTGCAGAGGTTTAGTGTCCGATGACGGTCTTAATAATGGTTCAGCTGCTTATTTTTCTGATTATTTTTTTGGGCATTCACAAGTTAGAATTGAAACTGGAGATTATATCAAATATGATTTCTGGAGGTCGCAAACTGGTTCACATACATAAAGTTTGTGGTCAAATTCTGCCTATGGACAATTCAAATACTACAAAATGACCCCACCCAAAAAAGTACTGATACTCAAAGGCAAAAAAGTGATTTACAGTGTTGTGTCAAATAATATTTAAAAAACAAACAAATAAGATGTGAGGAAAAAAGGAAAATCTAAAAATTAGATTTCAAGCAGATGAACTATTTTGAAAAATTATTAATTGTTATTAATTTTGTTTCTTTTAAACAAAATAATCTAAATAAAAAGAAGAAAAAGATATAGAAAGGAGAAAAAAAGAAAAATATGTCCAAGTCAATATTACAATTTGGCCAGAAAAAAATTTTCAAGCAGATTAATCAAATATTTTGAAAATTAATTATTTGTAAATAATTCTCAGGAAGATTTGGTCTTTTTCTCTGCTTGCTATAATTTGAAATTTAATGTATTTAGGGTTTGGATCGTAGGTTATAAAAAACAATACATTTCAAGATGGTATTTTGGCTGTAAGAACTTGCACAAACAACGTTTTTTTTAATACTATTTTCTGACATTTCACATACTTACTGACAAATTGGAAGTGAAAATAACCAACCACTAGGGCCTTAAACAAACAATAACCAAAAAAAAAAACTTTTTACCAAACACAGCATTTTCTGGGTTTGCCATTTTGTACTTTTGTCTTGTGATAATTATTATAGGGGACCAAGTGGCAACCTGCAGGGCTGAAAAATGAAGTTAATGCGAAAAGTGCCAAAAACTGCAGTTCCTCTAATGACCACTTGACGCCAACTCCCAAACAGAGTCAATCCCAAAAACCCTCATGTTAAAATGTCCAACTTTACAGCAGAAATAAGCATTTTTACAGCCTGGCTAAAAAATGGTCTCTAAAGCTAATTTGAATTAAATAATGACAACTGTACATAACTCAGCCATTTTCCAGCCCTCGCTCCTCGCAGCACCACTGTCTCACCAAAATATGGACACTTCTGGCTCCAAAAAACCAAGATGGCAAGAGCAAAATGTCAAAATTGAGAATTCAAAGCGGCAATCCAAAAACATCACCGTAGCTACATCCATTATTTATTAAGTCTGTATTGCACTCAGTTACTGACTATTCATTATATGCATGCACTGTGGGATAATCTGAGAGCTAAATTCCATCATGCTTTGCATATAAAGTGAAAAAAGGCAAATTTAGATGACTAACAGATGCAAGGAGTGACTGAAGCAGTGTCTGAAATGTTTTGCATTGCGCACAAATTTCCTGACACAGTTTGAACTGAAGAGTTAATGGTTTATGACAGCCTTAATCTCACTTATTGACTATCAGTAATGCAAGAACAAAGATATTATGATGGAGAACGATTGGGCAGCTATTTGATTTTGAAAATACGATTAAAAATCCTTTAAATTCCCACCAGTCAGACTCTGATATGCACTTTCATTTCGCTGTCGACATGATCAAGTCGTCTTTATTTCAGCTCTCCCTCGGGCGAGTCATCAAAGCACATCTTGATTTTTAAGACCAGGACACATTAATTTTATGGTTATATTTTAACATTTCAACATGCCACCGCCTTCTCCCTGCAGGTGCTTCAGGCACAGACGAAAAAAGGAAAAGAAAAAAGAAGAGTAGCACATGAGCAGATTGAAGGAGGGCGAGAGGGATGGAGTCGCATGTGTTAATGTTAAGAGGAGGAATAACACTTCAGCTCAGCTAACAGACCCGAGGAGAGGAGGAGGGAGAGGAGGAGGAGGGAGGGATGGGAGTGTACCGAGGGATGTGAAGACATGATCTACATATTCAACATTTTTGATTCCCATCAAGGAAAAATCTGCACTTTGATGCATCTCATGCATCTGCAGGGTTCGGTGTTTCCAAGCAGTATTTTGTGAGACACGTTGGACTCATTGCTCCTCGGCTCAAAGGGGTTTGAAGTTCAGCCTCGTGTTACGGTGAGGCTGGAGAGCGTGATGGTGACAGCACAGTCAAGGTCTGCAGTAAAGAGAAGTGAGAACTTGTTGCAGCTGTTTTGAATTCTGATCAACTGCGGATTTGTAAATGTTTTTGGACGCTGGTGCAAAAATGGCAGCTCTACAGTGAAGGCCTTCTCGTGTCCCTGTTCAGCCACAACAAGTTTTCCAGAAACCTTCCCTGGAGCTTAGCCTGCAGTTTAACAGGAGGAGCCATGATGTAAATGTAGTCCCAGGACTGTATACCAGCCACACCAGGTATGGTTGCACACTGGTAGCACAAACTGCGATGTGTCATTAAAAAACATCAACGTTTGGTCGCACAATTGCCGTGGGAAATACTGCTGGAAATGCTGCTATGTGTAACTAAAAACATCAAATGGCAAAGTCACCAATCGAAACAATGCAAGGTCTCGCTAAAAAAGACCCAGGTTTGGTGACATTAACATCGAAAGAAATGCTGCAATGTGACACCAAAAACATCAGTTTGGTGGTTAAATCACAGTTGGAAAGGTATCTGGAAATGTCACCGGAATCACAGCTGGAAATGCCTCTATGTAACACTAAAAACACCAAAGTTTGATGGCAAAGTAGCTGCTTGAAACACTGCTATGTAACGCTAAAAAAAACCCACATTTGATGGAAAAAGTGACACTGGAAATACTACAGTTAGTTGCTAAAATCAAAGTTTGGTTGCACAATCATCACAGGAAACACTGCTGGATATGCTGCTATGTGTCGCTAAAAAGGTCTAAGTTTGTTGGCAAAATCGCTGCTGGAAACATCATTATGTATTTGCTAAAAAGACACCCAGATTTGGTGACACAAACACAGCACGAAATGCTGCTGTGTCTCTAAAACATTCAAGTTTGGTGGCACATCAACAGTTGTAAATGCACCTGGAAACACCCCTGGAATCACAGCTGGAAATACTTCTATGTGTCATTAAAAACATCAAAGTTTGGTGGCAAGGTCACCACTGGAAACACCATAATCTGTTGCCAAAAAAAACATCCAGGAAATGCTGCTATGTGTCGCTAAAAATATAAAAGTTTGGTGGCACAATCACAACCTGAAATGCAGCTGGAAAGGCCTCTATGTACCACCAAAAACCTCCACGTTTGGTGGCAAAATCGTTGCTAAAAACACCCAGTTTGGCGGCACAATTGCGGCTGTTAATGCCACTGGAAATGCAGCTGCAAATGCCTCTATGTGCCTGTAAAAACATCAGTTTGGTGGCACAGTCGTAACTGGAAATGCTGCAATGTGCCAAAAACTGCTGCACAATAGCTGCTGAAAAAGCTGCTATGTGTCGCTAAAAGATCCAAAGTTTGGTGGCGAAGTTGCTGCTATACACGCCGTACTGTGTCACTAAAAAAACAACCAGGTTTGGTTGCACAATCGCCACTTGAAATGCCACGTCGTTTTTAGTTTTGCAGCTGTCTTGCCTGGATATCACACCACCCAAAAATCCCTCCAAAGTCAGCTTATACACATGTAATCAGAACCTCATCTCTTTAGTAACACCGACATGATACATATGAAACATAAAAATGTTAAATATTTGAGGTTTGCAGAAACCTACAATGACCACATTTTCTGGGAAAAATCTCAGCACTTAAACGTGTGTGAGAGTGCTCTTCAGTGTGCGCAGATTCAGTTCTTACCTAAGACCAAATCCCAAATAAGAAAACAGCATCTTTGTATAAAAAAAGGGTTTTAACTTAAGAACAGTTGGTGAATGAGGCTCAGTAAGTACAAGTTCTGTGGACAGAGAGTAGAAAATTGTAGTAAATTGAAAACATTGGTCGTTTAAGTGATCAATGCAGATTTTTCTGCTGAGGAGAGTCGAGAACTAGGTCACGCAGCTGCTTAATTACGCTTAATTTTAGATCTACAACGCCCACTTTAACTAGCAGTTAATCAGGTTGTTGCTAACTTCTGTCTCTTTTCCTGACATGCTCAACTGTCACAAATAGGTGTAATGTCACATGTTCACTGTCAGAAAGTCCCCGGCTGTGTCTGAGCAGCTTCTTCGTTCTCACATTAAAGCTCAGGGCCCAAAATCAAGAGCGAAAGATACTTTTTTTTTTTCTCCAGCTCAGTGTTGATGTGAAGAGAGGAGGGATGTGAGTCAGGCAGCAGCTACTGTAACCATCAGGAAGGAAAGAGGAGAGGCTGGGGGAGGAGGGGAGAGATGGGAAGGCAGGGGGAAAAAAAAAAAGGGGGGGGGGGGGAGGAATCTGGGAATCTTTTAAGCTTGGTTTTAATCTGGGTCGCCGCCAGAACGGGAGAGAAGACAGAGAGGGAAAGAGGGAGAGAGGGACCGGGCATTACATGCTACACTACACAGAGAGGTCACCACATCGCCTGGAGGGCTGGGAGGCAGCGAGGGATAGGAGGAGGAGGAGGAGGAGGAGGAGGAGAGAGCATGGAGAGATGATGGAGGGAGGAGGAGGAGACGACTGACAAACTGTCAGGTGTGGAGGGATGATGAAGTGCGGAGGAAACAACAGGGGGAAGAGTGTTTGTGTGCCAGATTTCAACTTGATGTCCTCTCCGTGTCATGTTCCCCTCCTCCCTGTGACGCTGCAGCGCTGAGGGCAGTTTTTGCTGACTCGCCACTTGCTCGCCCCGGGAGCGGAAGCGAGATACACATTGTGCAACCCCCCCCCGCCTTTCTCCCCTTATGTGTGCCCACCGGGAGCGTTGGCATCGCGAGTCTCGGGGGTCCAAGATCCTCTAATTGAGATCAAAGGGATGCCCTTGACGCAGAGCAGGCGGCGCAGGGGCGGCTCGGTGGGGCGTGTCGCCTCCGTGTGGCCGCCACGAGAAACTGCAGAGGAAGGTTCAAAGCCAAATGTCAACCTGCAGCTTTAAACACCGAAAACTCACGAGTGATCTCACTTTTACAGGGTTCCCACATATATTTATGGACAGAAATTTCAAAATGTTTCCATGACTTTTTAAGGACTCATTATAAAGAAAGTTATTTTAATTTTATGTTTTTCAAACATTATCAGATTCAATTAATTTAAACAAAGACAAACCCAGAGAGAAAATGACGAAATGTACACAATGGTAAATCAAATTGTCATACATATTTATTGCTCAGTCGTCTCTTTACTATATTTATAATTATAATAACTGTATATTTAAGATTATGTTACAGAAAAATAAAATAAAATCTAGAAAATTTTCCATCATTTTATTTAGCTAATTTTCTTGTTTTTATTTTATTTTAATTTTTTACCTTTTTTATATTTGATTTATGTAAATCTTCTTTTGCTCATTTTTCAGTTGCTTTTTTGTTGTTGTTTTGTTTGACATTTTTTTAAACTTTTTTTTTAGAACTAATTTTCTGCTTATTTTTGGGCAATGTCCTTTGCTCAGGTTTCAAAGGGTTAATATTGACATTTTTTCCAGACTTTTTTGGTGTTTTAATGCATTGTACATGCTTTTGGTATTCTTTGTATTTTCATACAGACACTGAGAAATAACTAAAAATGTCCTCATTTCAACTGTAGTACGACACATTTTTACTATTAGCAACTTTATTTCATACCCAATTGTTGAGTTTATTTAAATTTCAGATGTATTTACTTCATTATATAAAGCTGATAGTAGTTATTAATAATTCTGTAACCAAATCTTAAATATGTAATTATTATAATAATATTTTTTCTGTGGCTCATTTCTTTTTTCACCTGGACATTTTTTCCACAGAAATTTTACCCAAGCTTTTTTTTTTTAAAGAAAAATTGGAAAAATCCAGATTTTCTGGATCTCCTAATTTTTTTTGCATTTTTTGCAACGTTTCTTACCAAGTTGCTCATTGCCTTTTATTCCATGGTTTTTAAGTAAATCACTAATTTGCTCAGGGGAAATGTTTAAATACTTGAGAATGCGTCTGAAAGAAAGCACAAGAAAAATGATGTCGCCCTGGGTTTTAAAGAGTTAAATAAACCTAACAAACAAATATAAAGTACGCATGACATAAGAATAGTTATATTTCTCAGCGGAACCTTTAAATTGTTGAAATTATGTTGAAATAGTTTCAAGAGTCTTCAGGGTCAAATTACGTAAACTAAAATAAAAGCTGCGAGAAGAAAACTAAAGTATGAATAAGAAAATTTTAAAGAATGTCAAATATTATTTGCCCTCTGCTTTTCTGTCTCTGAAAGGAATAAAAACTTTACAGCTATTCAAAAAAACCTATTAAAGAGTTTTCTTTACTTGGAAAATTGGCAAAAAATTAAAATTGAGAAGCTTTACAAACGAGTGCATGAAAAGAATTCACCCGATAGTATCGGAAGTCCTTGGACTGGTGCCTGAACATGAGGAAAATATCTGAAGGTGAAAATGTCTTTTCTGTGGTATTGTAGTGATGTTCCCAAATAGATTAATTATTAATTTGTGGGTTAATGTCACACAGTCACTGGAACCACTGTTAATAAAAGTCAAAGGTATAGTGAGCACACACAGATTTGTCAAAAACTCTGTATTTTTCGACCCTGTTTTGCCGTGTTTACTGATGTAATAAAGTATTATTTAAATAGGTTCGGTATTGGGCGAGAGCACTTGAGGCAGCTTAGATAATTATCTTAAGTGTCAGAAAACTTATGAAAAGGATCCTTACAAAATATCATGCATTTATTAAACTAAACAAAATCTCTCTGTAGAGCCCTCTGAGGCACACTGTGATTTGTTATAAAGGGCTTTATAAATAAAATTGAATTAAACAGTTTCAGTGAACTATACAGAAATTTCAACTGGAAAACAAACCAAAAAAGCATGAAAAACTACAATATATTCAATGAAGTACTATGTATGTATGTATAATATTTGACTATGTTTCTCCCCTATTTTTCATGATGGAAAATTTTAGTCGCTGTTTAGAAATAAAATCAGTAAAAAGGATCTGAAAAAGTGGCACAATTATCATTTTATTTTGATCATCTTTTTTTTCGTTTTCATAATCACTGTTATTGTAATAATTGTAACTGAAAATAAAAGTTGATTAATGTCCCTGCCCTACCTACATTTACTTATTAGCTGCAAAACTCCAAATTTTGACTGAATAACTTCAGTGTCCTTAACCCTCAGGGACAGTTTGGTGAAATGTACGCACTTTTAATCCTTAATTTTCTATCATTTTGGCTGTGTTAATGCATATGGCATACATTTTAACGAGATTGTGTATTTTTGTTTGATCTTATAATTTCAAGCTCAGCTCCTACAGTAAGTCGAAAATGCACCGTGTAAACTAAATTGTTACATTAACAGTGTTAAGTGCAAAAAATGCTCCATTGAAACCCATTCAAATTTTACCACAATCAATGTTGCTGCAAATCACTGACATATGCCAGACCACAATAAAAAAAAAACTTAGCATGTAGTATATTGAAAATATATTCTACTTTCATTGACTTTGTTAAAAACAAAGTCAATGAAAGTAGAAAATCATATTAATGTATAATATTTTTTCAGCCTGATTTCAGAAAGTGCATATTGTGTGCAGAGTGAGTGAGTATTTGAAACTGCACAAAAAATAATAATGTATAAAAATCAATGTTGCTCTTAATCATTGACACATCCTAGGCTGTAATGATAATAAAAATAATAAATCATATAAATAATAAAGAATAATAATAAAAATTAGAGGAAAATCATTAATAATAATAACGATCGACTTATCATGTAGTATATTCAAAATAATTTATTTTTTTGTGTTTTTGTTGACTAAAAACATTGGCATCATGGCAAAAAAAGGCATTTAAAGGGTTAAGATTCTGCAAATTAATGACTTTTTTATGATTAGGACTGATGTTGGTTAAATTAATTAACTCAATGAAAGTAGAAAATAATAATTAATGTCTAATATTTTTTAAAGCTTGATTCTGAAAAGCAAATTTTGCGTGCACAGCGATACAAGTGTGAGTAATATTAAAGTGGGCCCGAAGGGTTAATGAAAGTTACGGCCCTGACCACAGCTGATATTTATATCATTTTGTATGTCAAAACATCCACAATAAGTAAGGTCAGACACAGTGAAGGAGCCTGTATTCAAACATGGATTCGAAATTATCTTGTGGATTTAACGTGAAAGGGTCGGAAAATTAGGAGCAAAAAATCATTTCAGGCCGGTGTCGTCCTTTGAAAAACAGAAACTGGGTAGCAGGTGATCTCAACATACTGGTTGTAAAGTCCCTCAGGAGCCTCCTGCACACATTCATCCTTTCTTTATGATCCAGAGCGTATTTTTGAAAAAATTTCCTGCGTAAAAAGGTGCTAATTGGAGTCATGGTTAGATAAAAGCACGCTGAAGGCTCTCACTGCCATGGCTACCTGCAATGCTTGGCTTTAATTACTGCAGTAATTACGGCTTTTAACTTTTCCCCCTCATCTAAGAGCGCTCTGACACGTTTGTTCGGCTGCAAAATGTGAATGTGACCTTCAGTTCTGCCTCCCGCTGAACTCTGGTTGATCTGAGATCTTTTAAATCTACCAGTGGAGACATTTATCACGACTGTATCTTAAACAAAATCAACCTCTAACCCTTCCTGTCCACTGGATTACCCATTAGAGATCCATAAATCGCTGCACTCGACCATCTTCGAGGAAATGCACCCAGAGAGGTGGTTTCAGGTCTTCTGGCTGATCCCTGCTCCAGTGAAGCTCCTGTTGTCCTATTAATTCACTTTATTAACTGTGTAGTTGGTGTCAGATTTGTGGACTGCACAAGACTCTTTAAATGTCTCCAACAGAAAAAGGAGAATTACTGCCTCGCTGTTATGAGTCCATGAGTGCAAAATTTGTGGACGCTTCACACATACCGTTTCTTTTCCAGAGAAATAAGACATCGAGGAATGGCTAGGACACGTGTTTTTGGAGATTATGTCATAGTGAAGATGAAATTTGACCTTTTCAATATAAAATGTCATTAATTCATCATTTTATCCTATTAAACATTTGTGTAAAATTTTGTCATGATTAGAGTATTAATTGTTTTTTTTTTTACTTTTTGCCTTTATAATGTATAGGAAAAGTGAAGAATGAAAGCGGGGGGCACACTAAAGGGCCATTATGTTAGTTATGGCCAAAAACAATTTTTTACAAGGTCAAGGTGACTCTGACTTTTGACCTTCGACCACCAAAATCTAATCGCTTTATACTTGAGTCCAAGAAGATGTTGGTGTGAAATTTGGAAAAAAAATCCTACAAGGTTCTTGAAATATTGTGTCCACAAAAATGACATGAATGAAAGGTCACAGTGGCCTTGACCTTTGACGACCAACACCTAATCACTTTATTGTTGAGATAATTGGACGTTTGTGCCAAATTTGAAAAAAATTCCATCAGTGTTCTGAGAATATGACGTTCACAACAATGAGATAGATGCAAGTTCACAGTGCCCATGACCTTTGACCGCACAATCTAATCAGTTCATTGATGAGTCAATGTAAATGTTTGTGCCACATTTGAAAAAAATTAACCTTTACCTTTAACCTTTGACTCTCAAACCTAATCAAGACATCGTTGAGACAAGTGGACATTTGTGCCAAATTTGAAAAAAATCCTTCAAGATGTTCTTGAAACATCACGTTCAGGAGAATGAGACAGACAAGGTCATAGTGACCTTGACCTTAAACCTTTGATCATCAAACCTAATCAAGACATAACTGAGAGAAGTGGACATTTGTGCCAAATTTGAAAAAAATCTTATAAGGTGTTCTTGAGATATCACATTCACAAGAATGAGATGGACAAGGTCACAGTGACCTTGACCTTTGAACACCAAAACTGTATCACTTCATTGTTTAGAAAAGTGGACGTTTGTGCTGAATTTAAAAATAAATCCCTTAAGGGGCTCCTGAAGATATCACATTCACAAGAATGAGACCAATGAGGTGTGTATCTGATGTAGTTGTAATTTAACTATTACCAACAAAATAAAAACATAGAATCAAAATATATTCACGTTTTGAGGCTGTTGGCTCTCAAAATTAAAATGTTTTTTAGGGAGTGTGATTTCCGTTTCCATGGAAATACACAGTCTGACTAATACTGGAAACCAATCAGTCACGTCAGTAGAGTCCTGTATGTGATGAAACCTAGTTTACTGCTCCAGTAAGTCGGTCGAACCTTCGTAACGACCTACGACACATTTTCTAGACCCTGCTGAGTCCAGCTTGTGCTTGTGCTCTCAAGAGTTCGTGAGGTTTCCCAAACTTAATACGCCAGATATAAATACAGAAATTATCAACTTGCTCAGTCTTGTAATGACTAAGATATCAGCTGACAAAAAAATCATTTTCCATCAACAGATTTAATCGCAACATTCGCATGTGTTACTCGTATTTTTGTCACAGCACATCTGATGGAGGATGCCAAACATTTCCAAAAATGTCCAAAAATTGAAATTCATGAAAAGATCATGATAAAAAGATAAATTCTAAAATTCACATGTTGTTATCTTACAAAATATTCTGCTTCAATCCATATTTGATGGTGTTTAGCCTGTTAAAAAACACTATTTTCCCTGCAGTCCCAGTCACTTAGACTACATTTCCCATCATGCCTAGTGCATGCATTGCAGTGAATTTTGCTGTTTTAGTTTTTATAATGTGTTTGTTCAGTGGTGGTGGATTATTCTGGTTATTGTTCATATTTGTGTTAGTTTATAGTTTACATTAGTGAGTTTGGCAGCTACTTTCATAATTTTTAGCAATAATTCACTGTTATAAATAATAATATATAATTATCAATAAAGTATGAAGCTGTCCTGATATGCTCCTTGTCACCTAATTGATTAACATTTCCACAATTCTGATCATTTGAAAAAAAGCGCAGTGCTAAAGAAATGGCGGAGTAATAATATAGTTATAGATGCTGTGTGACATACATTGGGATAATTGTCTTCCAATTCTCTGTGCACACTGTGTTTGTCCCTATCAGAGCAACGTTAAATGAATAAATTAAATGTGTCAATTATTTATGTTGCTCTGCATGTATAATTGATGTGAACAGAAGTAGCTTTCATTTATTGCCTGTACGTGAATTATACTGTGCAGCTGTACTCGATAAATATTACAATATGTGAGTTATGAAATTTTGAATTTTGTTGTCTTCATGGCTCCACTTACCTGTGTGACCACTAACATTAACACCAATCTGCATTGTTTTTTTACACAAAACAATGAAACCAAGTTTTTTTCTTCACAGTTCAAATGAACGCAAAACATATATTTAAATAATATGCAATTTTATTGTTGGAAAAAAAGTGCATATACAACATTTTTCTAACTTTTCAATTTAGTAAATTTTGATATGTGCTGTATGTATGATACTGAAATGCAGCAGAGAAGCAGCTTGATGGTACGACAGCGATTTCTTTGAGTGTAAACAGATGAATTAATGAAAAAAAGAACAAGTTGTTTTTTAAGATTGTTTTCAACATTTGGCTGTAATAGTTGACCTTGATTTGACCTTCATGGATGTGTTGTTACCCAAACTTATTGATATATGTCATGTAATCCGTAGCTTTTATTTTATTTTAATGCTTGTTTTTTATGTTACTTCAGAAAGAAGTTGTATTAATATGTTTGCATTTTTTTTGTTTTTTTTTATGTGACATTAAACAGTCGACTGTAGTATTTTTGAGACAAAGCTTAATTATATAATGCACTATATATGAACCTGGTTTGTGGTATTTTTATGTGAGGCAGCAACAGATGGATTGTCTTGCTGTGTTCCCCCTCCGTACCACGTCACACTGACAGTTTCCAGGTAAAGTGAAGACACACACACACACACACGCCCACACACCCTGCCCGTGTCACCTCACAGCCAGCCGTCGGTGGAGAAGTCCCGCCTCAGCTGCTGAGCCTCGGCCTCTGTGAGCGGCTGCAGGGGTGATCGACAGGCACCGCCGTGGAAACCAAACCACTCCATCGCCTGCTTGAGGGCGGGAACTCCCAACTTCCTGGTCACCTAGCAACACAGAGCACCAATCAGTCTCCACATGCACCCCGAAAGATAACCGCAGTGTGGTTTCAAAGCTTTATCAATAAAAAAAAATAGACATGTTTACTATTTGTGATCAATATTTAGCTGCGGAGCTGCATCCGCATGGACGGTGTGTGGCTTGATACTGAGAGTGAAGCTGGATTCTCGTGGTGCAGCGTGTGGAGGTGTTTGCGTGGTAGATTGATGCTGTGAGGGCAGCGACATTTAACACACCTTAACAGACACATTTGTAGCCTGCAGCAAATTATTCAGAGCAGTTCCCTCACACATCTCACGGCTCCGAGAAACACGCAGCACACAACTCTCACATTTAACTCTGCCGCTGTCGAGAGTCTCGTTGTCATCCAGCATCGTTATCTGTAGAAGTTCACTCAGGGCTCAGCAACAAAACGCACAACTTTGTCTTAAAGTAAACTTCTTTTATTCTGTGTGTCTGACACATTTAGATGAGAATTATGGAGGATTAAAACTGACAAAATCAAAAATAAATAAATGCATCAATAAATAAATGAAAATGCCAAAAATGAGCAGGTGGGCTGTGTGTAAAATAATTCATAAATAAATAAGCAAATAAATATATAA
Organism: Plectropomus leopardus; assembly: GCF_026936395.1. Classification (NCBI taxonomy): domain Eukaryota; kingdom Metazoa; phylum Chordata; class Actinopteri; order Perciformes; family Serranidae; genus Plectropomus; species Plectropomus leopardus. The sequence continues at coordinate 37,924,556 of NC_142178.1, read as the reverse complement.
AATAAATAAATTGATAAATAAAGGGGAAATTAAAATAGAAAAATGACAAAATTGATCAAAAAAATTGGAAATTTAAATAAATATTTTTGGCATTTTCATTTATTTATTCACACATTTATTTATTTATTTTTGATTTTGTCAGTTTCAGTCCTCCAGAGCGAATGGCCCGACTTTCTTTTGCGTATTTAATATAATATGATATGATATGACTTCAAGTCTTTAAACTTAACCCTTAGGCACCATTTGGGCATTTCATGCACTTTTCAATCTTCGTTTTTTGATAAGTTTGGCTGTCTTAATGCATACAGTATTGCATACATTTTGGCAAGATTGTAAAACACGCTGTTACATTCAGACTTAAGTGCAAAAAGATGTGCCATTGAAACCCATTCAAACTGACATTTTTGATCCTGCAGCCATCAAAGCACAAAAACACTATTATTTCTGGGTGTCATTCTGAACTTTTGCCTTGGAAATGTAATTTTTACTATTTTACACCCAATGAAATAATTTTTTAACCATATTTTGCATATGCAGAAAATACATGTTATTTCCACTAGGCGCGCTGTCTGTTTTTGCTTATCATTGACATCCCCCAGGCTGTGATAATCAAGCGCAGCTAATGAATACAAATCTTTAAGAATGCAGATCTTCATGGCAAAATATCCAACAAAAATTGAGTTTTTAGCCCAAAACAGCTGTGAATTGTCTCCCCCCTGAGGTGTAACGCAACCAGTGAGGTTATTTTTGGCTCCGGATCAGTTTTTTCCCTCTAAGAATTGTGACTAAACCTCCAGTCTGTCACTATTTGTGGGAGTTGGTTCGGTGGCGCGGCAGATAAAAGCGTCCGCTGTGCAGCAGATGGTACTCACGGCGGCGTTGGGCTCGATGAGACGCTGCTGAAGGGCTCTGGCTTCCTCCCAGCGACCGGACACACACAGACGCTCCAACTCACACAGCTCCCGGCCCAGCACGTTAGCGAGCGCACACACTCCGCCGACCGCACCTAGACACACAGATCACAATCGAGAGTTGAAGGATTAAGATAAATGGTTTTCTTTTCATCTTTTCTACCTTATTATATTGCTTTACAGTAACATAAGATCTTCACCTACTGAACCTCATCATCCTTTCTTTGTAAGACAATCTGTCTCAATAAAAGAGATTATTATAGAAAACAAGACTAAGTGCACAAGCACACACACGTGCACACACACACACACACACACACACACACACACACACACACACACACACACACACACACTGTGCACAGTGGTGCTTTGAGCTAATGTCAGCATGCCAACATGTTCACAATCAGTACGTTTACATGATGTAAGAAAACGTTGAATTATCGTGATAGTCCGACTAAAACCAGGCTTTTAAAATAAATGTAAACATGTAAGACCGACTGAAATCTTGAGAGAACACATTCATGAGTATAAAACGAACACAAAGTCACAGTGATGGTGACCTATGACCACCAAAATGTAATCAGTTCATCATTGTAACAAGTGGCTGTTTTCACAAACATTGAGGGAACTCCCTCAAGGCATTCTTTGAGATACCGCGTCCACAAGAATGGGACCGATGAGGTCGGAGTGACCTTAACCTTTGACCTATGACCATCAATATCTAATCAAGTATCTTTGAGATGAGTGGAAGTTTGTGCCACATCTGAAAAAAAATCCGGTGCTCAAGAATGAGATAGACAAGGTCACGGTGATCTTAACCACCAACTTCTAATCAATTAATCATTGAAACAAGTGGGCATTTGTGCCTAAATTGAACAAATTAATTCAAGACACTCTTCAGATATCAGATTCAAGGGTATAAGATGGACACAAAATCACAGTGACATTGACCTATGACCACCAAAATCTCATCAGTTCATCATTGAAACAAGTGGACATTTGTGCCAAATTTGAGGAAACTCCCTCAAGGCATTTTTGAGATATTACAAATGATATAAAGATGGATGCAAGGTTGTAGTGACCTTGATCTTTGACCACCACAATCTGATTAATCTATCACTGAGTGCAAGTGAACATCTGTACAAAATTGTACGAATTCCCTCAAAGCCTTCTTGAGATAAGGCATCCAAAAGAATGAGATAGATGATGTCACAGTGACCTTGACCTTCGACCAAATTCTAACCATGAAACAAATGGATGTTTGTGCCTAATTTAAAGAAATTCCTTCAAGTTGCTCTTGAGATATAAAATTAAGATAGACACAAGGTCAGTGATGTTGACCTATGACCACCAAAATCTAATCAGTTCATCACTGAAACAGGAGGATGTTTGTGCCAAATTTGAGGAAACTCCCTCAGAGACTTCTTGAGATATTGTGAATGATGTTAAGAGAAATGCAAGGTCATAGTGACCTTGACCTTTGACCACCAAATTCTAATCATTAAAAAAGTGGATGTTTGTGCCTGATTTAAAGAAATTCCTTCAAGGCGTTCTTGAGAAATCACATTAAGAAATACACAATGTCAAAGTGATGTTGACCTATGACCATCAAAATCTAATAAATTCATCATTGAGTGCCAAATTTGAGGGAACTCCTAGGCATTTTTGCGATATTGCAAATGATATTAACTCATCTTTGAATGCAGGTGAACATTTGTGCCAAATTTGAGTGTCATTCCCTCAAGGGGCGTCTTGAGAGAGCAGGTCCACAAGAATGAGACAGGCGAGGTCACATGGACTTTGACTTTTGACCACCAAAATGTACTTACTTCATCACTGAGTCCAAGTGGACGTTCGTACCAAAGAAATTCCCTTCCGCATTATTGAGACATTGTTTTCACATGAATGAGACAGACAATGGAAAGACAGACCTACAGAGGTACAACCAGAAATAAATGCCTCTAGCCATAGCTATTGCCAGCACAAAAGGCAAAAAAAATCACATTTTTCATCAATCTAAAATAAGAAGTTCTCATTTTCACTTGAAGAAAGATGCTATAAATTCACTGCATTTGTCTGAATTTGTCACCAATCAGAAACTATAGTGAGCTCTGTCCACTGAGAACTGGCCTCACCAACGTTTAATCCCTCTGATTCGCTTGGTTTCCTTCGCTATAAAGCGTCAGATTTTGCTAAATACTGACCTTCAGTCATCTCAGATGATTTCTCAATAATGAAGTTCATATATCTGTAAACAAACCAGCTCCGGTTTTTAAGGCTTCTAACTGTTGTTTCCCAGCAGGCGTTAAAACGTGGTTTCATATCCATGTTAAGTTGAAGGAGGTGACCTGATAAATCACGTTTGATCAGTTCACTGTGTGCAATCACTTCACTCACACCACGTTTAGAATATTAAATGATCCACCCACCAATCGTGCACAGCACGCCAAAACATTAGCATGCACCACGGCGAAGTACAAAGAAGCACTTGAGTTGCTAAGAGGTCGGAGAATTTCCTCAACCAGCAGAGAAGCACGAAGCTTAAGTTTCCACGTGACGCGTCAACAGAATTTTTAAAAATGATGATGAAACGGAGCATAAAGGACGGAGGTATGTTTTCTGCCTGATGTTAAGCTGAACATATATTCCTCTTGAATAAAAAAGCCATCCATCAATCTCCTTGTTTGTTTTCAACACAGACATAAATGATTCACTGATGACAGACATGGTTTGAGATACACGTCCAGCGTTTCAGCCTCCTGTCCTGTTCTTTTTATTCCCTGCCAGATCAGCCAGCAGCTTCATATGATGTCTGTATTTTTATGTACACTGCTGGATATACACATATATTCTCCAAGGCAACAAGATACCATGGCCTTTCAGTGTGACATCTCATTGTCTGCGTCTGGTGGAGGAGAAAAGCAGAGAGTCAGCCTCCGTCCGTGGCCTTGGAGTTGTTGTTGCGGAGAGATGAGCCGACGGCTGCTGATGGGCGGATTTTTCTGTATGATTTATGTTTCTGTGGCCCACCGCCGCTCAGATCACACGGCTGACAGCAGCAGCTTACCTAACGCTGCTGACTGACAGGCGAGCTGCTCCGCGAGTGACAGCTCGTGAACAGAGACGCTTGAAGGCTGGCTGGACTGAGACAGGAGATTCAAAATGTCCAGAAGACAAGGGAGAGCAGCGAGGCCGGGAGCAACACCACATGGAAATGAACACTTATTATTAATTATAACAATCAATTAACTCTTTAACAATCAAATATCAAATATATTGTCTATTGTTTGACAGACAGATGCTTGAGATGAAATGTAACCCTTTGAAACCTTAGCAAATTGGCTTGATTTCATCCATAAACATGGGAAAAGGGCAATGATCATCTTTAAAAGAAATTACCCAAAAATTGGTGAAAAATTTGAAAAAAAAAAAACAAAACAAAGAAAAACAAAAATAACTTGAAAATAAGCCACAAAAAAATCAGTATAGTAAAAAAAAATGGAGCTCAAAAGACAATAATTTTGCAACATAATCTGAAATAGTTATAATTATAAATGTAGTTTTGAGGACATTTTTTCCAGATTTTAAAAAATCGAAAACTACATATTTCTTGGAATTTGCAGAACGTTTCTCTCCAAGTTGCTTCCCCCAGCAGCAAAACAAAACTAATGACAATCCAGGTTCTAAAGAGTTAATGTCCTTGCATAACAGTAACCTGAAATGCTGGGTAACACTTTGGGCTTCACCTTTTTTCTGCAGACAAACAGGAAAAATCCTGCAGCCGGACGGTTTGGCTCAAATCTCTGACCTTCCCTTTGACAACCTTACAAAACAGCCACGAGCCAAGTCTCCAGATTTGGAGACTTTACAGAGAAAAGAAGTAGACGTGAGTGAACGAACGCTCTGAACTTTTCCATCACAGCTGGTTGTCGTGGAGATCTACGAGATTTTGACTGACAGGCTGACAGCCGGCCCCTTTCAGTGCTACAGTGGTTGGTGCTGAGAGCGTGAATTCGGACATCAAAACTCGAATACGCACTCGCAGCGAGAACACATTATCATATCAATCACTCGGTTACCTTGCTCTGCATTAGCTGTGTCAGTCACACACACACGCACACACACACACGTACTCACATACGTACACACATACGTACACACATACGTACACACAGCCAATTACTTCCATATTTCAGTTATGGAGATGTGAACATGTCAGGGAGCAAAGATCAGAGAGCTGTGTGTGTGTGTGTGTGTGTGGGTGTGTGTGTGTGTGTGTGTGTGTGTGTGTGTGTGTGTGTGTGTGTGTGCTGGGCAGGCCTGGCAGTGGGAGAACATGACTCATTAGGTTCTTGAGCATCATATTGATGCCTATCCCCTAACGTGTTATTTAATCCAGGCTCACAGAACACCAGCACGCTGCACGTGGCCGACATACCGAAAAGGTAAAGACATCGTTTTATAACGCCGCTGCGAAAAGGTTACTGATCTTTTATGATTTAACACAACTTCTAATGACAGATTACACGCTTCCCCGCAAGATGAGACAACTCTGTTAAATTTGGCTGATAAAAAGACGCATTTCATTCATTTTGGACATAGGAAGAAAAATATTTTTAAAGAGATACCTAACCCTCCAGATGACTATTTATTTATCTATTATTTTCAACTGTATTTGTTGAATTTGTGAAGGAAACTTTGGTTTTCTTGCATGCTTCCACCGTGTAATAACAGCAAAACTATGACATTTGCTGAAAAAGGTTTTTTTGCAATGAAATTTATCAAGCACACAACCTTTTCATCCTCAGACCTTCATCGGATACATTTCTTTGAATTTCAGCCAAATTCCCAATTTCCTCTCAACAAGGTCTATATTTGCTTATTATTGTCTTTTTGTCAACCTCATAGCTCATGAAATCATTATCTATGTCAAAAATCGCATCAACTGCACCACCAGCGAGAGTTTTGCAACATAACTCTGCAAATAAGAGTTGATTAAATGTGTTTAATAGATTTGGGAAGTCGTTAATGTAGAATGTGAATGTATATTTAAAAGACTAAATAAATAAATGTTCTTCCGACTCCTTTTCAAACAAGTGATATTTAAGTTTCAGTGTTTAGAGCATTTGTTGTTGAGACAGATGTAGGTTTGGTATAGGACTTTGTTTTTGTTCATTGTATTTGGCCGTAAGGCTTGTTTGGATTTATATGTGCATTTTGTTTTGTTTTGTTTTCACATGTTTGAAATAAAGATTCATTCATTCACTTAAGCAATATCACGCAAGAGGGAGTGATGTTGGACTGTATATCGTCACGGCTGCGATTCAGTCATAGGCACGAAGCCGCAGGCCGGAGATAATCACAGTCGTGATGATACACAGTCCAACATCACGACCTCGAGCGTCATATTACTTTTATACAACGGTTCTACAAGCGTCTTTTATTAGTTAACAGTAAGAAGCGAAGACAGATTATGATTTTTTTTGTTTGTTTGATGATTTAGTTTTTTGGCTTCGCTGAAACAAATAGTTCCACAACCGCTGGAAGTGACAGCTGTTGCCTAGCAACGTATAAACATTTTCCTGCACGCTGCTTGCTAATCCGTGTTAGCCCCGGTCTGCATGTTCTGCACGGTGCAGCTGCCGAGTATCATGAACATTTATCTCTGTGTCTTTGGTGAAATCAGAGTCTGTTAACAGACTGTGGGATTCAGATTGTGTGTGTGTGTGTCGGTGTCTCTCAGGTTAATGTGAGACGAGTGTGTCCCTGTCTCCCTGCACATCCTTAGAACATTTCTGACAGCTGCTTTACTCCCGGTGAACGGCAGTTTACCAAAATCTGTCTGTCACAGCTGCTCCCCTCCTGGGCTGCAGGTGGAGAGCTTTTGCATCAGGCAGGATTTTGCTCAGCTAGTTTATGTGCAATGATGCCGGTCAGATGGGATTTCCTCGCTCTTCAAACATCGATACAATCTATGGTAACGTCAGATAACTACCGACCGTTCGTGGGAGCCTAATTAACGGTCTAGAACAGCTGTGAAGCGGAGCGATACATGCAGAGTTAACAGTCCCGGTGATTTTGCACTGTATATCAGCACTCATGGGACGCCTCTCGACCAATCAAACTGCTTGGTTGGAAATAACTGTTGTATAATCATAGAGTATTAAAAGCTGCTTAGGTTGTAAAATTTGTCTGAAAACGAGGACATGTGTAGGACATGTAGCCTGTGCAACTCAATATCAGGACGATGTCCCTAAAAATCTGCACATTCAGTAGACGGCGACACATGATCCCTTCAGGGAGCTGAACTGCTCGTGTGGAGTGTGAGCGAAATCTGAAACAACAGGAAGTGCGAAGGTTTATGGGTAGGGAGAGGAAGATGCTGATAAAAAAAAAATATTGAGGATTCGAAATGAAAGAAATCCGAAAAAAGACAACAGAGTCAACTTGTCCACTTTGGTTGGAGATAAAAACAAAGGGAGACAGCGGCCGCTCCCTGTGAGGAACAACAGCACTGTTAGTCCTTCTTACCAACACAATACGCCGCCATGAGGAACCCCGCTGAGCCCGCCAACACCTGGAAATCCTGTGTTTTGGTTTTGTGAACAATCAGGCCAATCCGTGAGATCTGAGGAACAAAAAAGAGAAACAGAGAGAATGAGGTAAAAACAAAATTTAAAAATCAGGATTGTTTCATCGTCATCACTCCTCCCTGCTGTCACCACTAATATCTGCTGTAGTTTTTTTTTTTTTTTAAAATCCCCGGAGACGCCGACAAATCCAACATCTCACAATGTAAACAAATCGCTCAAATTGAGACGAGCATCGACTCCTTAACACGCTGCTGGTTTTGGGATCATTCAAGATCCCAAACAGGAGAAGAAGAAGGAGGAGGAAGAAGAGAGAAAAAACAGACAAGTCCCAAGTGGGAAAAAAAAAAGGAATCAACTTCAAAAGGAGGTGGAGGATGGGGAAAGGCTCATGAATAATTGATAAGCTCTCTATTTTGTTTTGCCTCTTTTAATTCTCTTTTGTCAATCCGGATATGAAGCGCAGAATCCAAATAAACCTGAAACGTTCAAAGGAGACGTGAGACGACTCCACGGCTGCTCTGCACATGAAACTGAAAACTCCGCAGGGAAAACCTGCAGCCTCCGGTTTAAGTCTCCATCACCGGCACCCGTGAGGGTCTATTTTTAACCGCCGGGTGTCAATCAGTTTCCCCATATCAGTCATTTCAAACACGCAGGGCTGTAATTGATCAGTCAGTCAATCAGGTTATAGGAGCTCCCGCTGGTCTCCTGAAAAGCTCGAGCACTCGGGCTATTTCGATACAGCTCCCCCAGCGGGAAAATAACATCGCAGCGAGAGAACTGTCTGCCCCGGCAACAGAAAAACACTCATTAGCTTTTAGTTTTTAAGTCTCATTATTGTCATTAGCCTGCAGTGTGAGACTTGAGTGCACAGGGGAACCTAACCCTCCTCTGAAGATTAGGATCCTATAATATAATGCATCAATCAGAAAATGGTTCACCAACCCAGATACAGTTTTTGGTGCCTCAGGGCAACAATAGGTGTATAAAAACACAGAAAAAAAGATGGAAACTCACTAGGTAACAAGCAGCATATGCATTAAATATGCATGTATGCATAAGTCGTATTAGAACTATGGCTGCGATGCGATTAAGGTACATAATTAATGTGTTAATTTTTTTAAATCACGGTAATCGCCGGCTGACATTCCCTTCTTTAAGAGGTTGTACTGCACTGAGTTTTAAAGCTGAGTGATGATATTGGTAACATAAAACTAGAAGACTTGAGAAATCACTGATACTAACCCGTCATGCTAGCTTATTAGTGAGAGGGAAGAGTAATGCTCTGAATTTAGGCTAAATTTTGGCAATGGAAAAACAGCATGGCAATTTCACAGGGTCAAGATATCTGAATAAAAATGAATTCTGTGAGTACCTGTGAGTCTCCGCTCTGCATACATGCCCCCTTTATGCTGGTCACATGCAGGTTTTGCTGTAATTTGATTCCTAATCGAGGCCATCCTGTAAGAATTGCTTCACCTTGTCAATATGGACTTTATAACAGTTTTGCAATGCAAAATAATGTAATTTTAAACATGTGATTAAACAACTACAAATAAGTCATCTGATAGCCCTGTTAGAACGCTAATAATGTATGTAACATTGAATTAGTAGCCATGCTGCTATTATATATATATATATATACACACACATATATATATATTATATATATATATATATATATATATATATATATATATATATACACACACATATATATATATATATATATATATATATATATATATATATATATATATATATATATGACATAAAATGTGAACGTGAAGACATTATCATTAAATTCTATAAACTTGTCAGCTTAATCAACACAATGTTTTTGTGACAATTTAGTGAAATTTGTGACATCATTTCGAGTGTCACATTTTAGGTGTTCAGGACCCGTGCCTCTCTTGCTGGGAATAAATGATGGTAGGCGTTGTAATTATTTCACTTTGGAGACGATGATTGTTGGATGAACAGAGAGGCTGGTTTGGGTCGGCGCGGAGAGGCGACGATGCCTCGACATAACGCTGGATTCACACGTCTGACACATGCAGGAGGCGCACAGACGTCAAGTAAAAACACAACATGTGTGTGCAGCAGCGTGGGCAGGAGGAATCAGATTACAGGAGGTGAGGGGAAACTTTAATGTCCATGAGTAGGGAATTGTTAAAGCAGCAAATACACTGAACAAATGACGAGGACATTAAAAGCTCTACAGATGAGCAGAGCGCCTTTTTGAAAAAAATTTTCTTTGCTTTTTGGCTTTTCAGAGAGTTCAAATTAGAGACTGACAAAACATGTTTTTACCCTAAGTATGTCTTTTTTTTTTTAAATAAATGACCAGTCAGATGTGACTGCTGTCCTTCTCTAAAAATCATTAACACTTTGAAACATGAGCAAACTGGCTGGGTTTCTTTCAAAAACTGGGAGAGCAGGCAATGAATAATTTAAAAAAAGACCCCAAAATTTGCAAGAAATTAAAAAAACTACAAAAAAAATACGCGAAATTAACCAAAAAAAAGAAGAACAGAAACAGGACAAAACATGAGAAAAATAGCTAAAATAAAATAAAAATCGTAAATATAAATACTAATATTTATTTATTATAATATTGTGCACACAGACACACAAGCAGTGAAAAGGAAAAAGACTAAAGAAGCTTTTCCACAGAAGAAAACAACCAATCACATGCTATTTTAGATCAATCAGAGACAATCAGGAAGTGAGAGACTGCTGTGGGACAATTTAAACTTGGACTACAAGCCTGTCCACACCTGAATCTGCTGCTAAAACACCTGTTTCTTCTCTGGAAATATATCTCCTCTTGTGTCCGTAAACATTTTTCAAATTTACTTTGGCCAAAATAGAACAAGATTCAATTCCAGCCCCAATCACGCTGAAAATGTCAGACATTTTTGATGAAGTAATCTGTCACATAGCAGGAGCTGGCTGATGTGGGAAAAATCTGTTCTCCACTCTTTTTCTGTATAATCTTTCTGCAACTTGTCTGCCTTCCTCAAATTGACCCATCACCTCTTGTTTTCTGTGTTTGGCCTCTTCACGCCTACTATTGAGCGGGGCCGCTCCGTGCTTGAACTACGCCCACGCTCCTGTCTCCCAGCAAGTGGACAAACATGTTATTTCCCAAATCAGAAATCCATTTGCAACTTCTTGCAAACGCTTCCCACACACACGAAAAAAGGTATTAAGGGCTCGACAAGAGCAAACTGTTCTTTTTTTTTTTTCCAACAAGTAACCCTGCAATCAACCCTGAAGGATAAAAGTACCCACACTTTAGTTTTCGGTTCTTCAGCAGTCGCCACTCTCTTCTCTGCAGACACCAGTTTACTGAAAAGCGTCTGTTAAAGGAGGAGTACGGAGCTGTTCCTGCTGATTGTGCAGCAGTATAATGCATTTTGTCATTGCTGCAAAATTAGTTTTAAGCTTCATGCATATGTTAACGTTCAAATTCTAAATCATCATTTAAATGCTGCACAGATTCTCTTTTTTAATTTCTATTCATTCTGTTTAAATCTGATATTTGTTGCAGTTGCAGACAGGGAAGGACTTAATCACGAGGGCTCACAGTGGAAAGTGGACTTGCAGTGGGGCTGAGCCATAAATCGATTATATATGAATGCAAATGTGTGGTTTAGGACAATTTTTAGATTTACAATCTAAATTTTCTCTTTAACTTCCTCCGCCACTCTCTTTGGGCTTCCGTAGCTCACATTTCCCCCCGCGCTTACCTCCTACAGATACACACACACACACACACACACACACACACACACACACACACACACACACACACACACACACACACACACAAGAACATCGCAGCAAGAGTTAACAAACAATGAAGAGCATGTTCACAAAAAAGTCCCGTTAGTCGTTAGGAACTGGCTCAGTTTTGTGGTGACAGATCTCGAACGAACCACAGCCCGCTGCACAGTTTGTTTACAGGCTGCTGCAGCAGCACAACCGATTTATTTCAACATCTCAGACAGAGACATGCAGCCGAGTGGGAGACGTGTCTCACTGCGAGACGCACACGACCGCGTCACACAAGCGGCCGTAAAAAGCAGCCGACATTAGTGGAGTCATTTTCCCGTCATGTCCCGTCTGACAGGAAAGCCGCCCGCTGCAGAGCTGTTACTGCTGCAGTCGCGCTGCATATCGCTAAAGATGCCGGGATGACGGTGCCCTGGAGCGCCGGGTGGCTCAGTTGGTAGAGCGGGCGCCCCATGTACAGAAGCTCATCCTCTCTGCAGCGGCTGCGGGTTTAATTCCAGCCTCGGCCCTTTCCTGCCTGTCATCCCCTTTCTCGCTACCTTTCACACTATAGCTAAAGCCACAAAAAAAATCGTAATGTCATGTTGCCTAAATACACAGTGGCAAAGCCTGCAGGTTTATCCACACGCTGAAAAATATCCACCCCAGGTACGAGCAACCAGCCATCCCGCCTCGTCTGTACGCGTGAAACGATGGACAGAGAGCAGGAGGGGACGTCGTTTTACTCCACTACAACAGATGGTCCAATAATCTCAACACAACCAGCCACATCATTTCTTAACATGGATCTAATGTTGGACGACAGTTGAATGATTTCAGAGTTGATCATTTTCAAAACTCTAGTTTTTTAACTGCCGAACTGAACAACATGCAGTACTGACATGAAGCCTTCTACATTTTTCAGTTTGTCACTGTTAATTTTTATCACTAAAATCAAAGCAAAGTGTGAAAAACAAATATAGACTTTATTTTTAGGCTATTTTATTTTAGATGAAACCTTTGGGGATGTATTTGTAATATTTGTATTTGTATTTTGTGCATGGATTTAGTATGCAGGTTTACATTACATTATTAAATTGAAAATGCAATAGAAAATATGCCTAATTTTTAAAAAAGAAGAAGTTTTCGCAAAGAAGTTTTTACGCTCCCATGGGTGGTATTTCAGACGATTAAAAAAAAGCCACAAGCCAACGCTATATTCATAACATCTTATCATTCAGCTTCAGAAGTTTTTAATAGTCTTTAAATGCTCCTGTTGCTGGCTGGGTTGGAAAATCTATTGAATTCTCAGCATTTTTCAGACTCTTGATGCGAAAACTGAGAAGTTGTCTAACTTTGTCCGGTTAATATCAAATCGCTGGATGTAAACGAGAATCTACGCCTGATGCATTACCTGGAAATCTGCAGGTCAACTGAGCATCAGTGTGGCTGCCCAACACACACACACACACACACACACACACACACACACACACACACACACACACACACACACACACACACACACACACACACAGATGATGTTTCTTCTGCAGGCTGCACTGACTGCTGATCAGGATTTCATCATGACTCACTGATTATACAGAGAAATACAGAGATGTGGGAGTGTTGCTTACGTCTCCTCCGCTGTCTTTAAGGCCCAGGATGTTCGGATGCTGAGACAGCTGCACCACAGCGTCCAGCGGCAGCTCCAGCCCCGTGTTGGCCGGCACGCTGTACAGAACCACCGGCACCGGGCTGCTGTCCGCCACCTGCAGAGGAGTCGCTGACAGATCAGCCCTTCAAATACATTTCATTTACAAAACACGTAACAACTCGGGTTTGATTCCAAACTCAAACTTTTTTTTTCTCATTTAATCATCCTCCCTTAAACATCTCATATTTAACACATTTTCAGGTCATAATTCTGACAATAAAATATTAAATTACATGTCACTCTAAAACTTAAATATTCAAAACCAAAGCATTTAATGGCTGCGCTCTTCTGTCCGATAGAAACACTCTACGGCAGATCAGTGATTTTCAAACTTTTTAAAAAACAACCACCCTTTATAATGGTGACATTTTTCATAGCACCCATCCGTCAATAACTGCATATTTAACCCCTTAAAACCTGGACTGACAGTTTTCTTGTACTGTGTTCATGGCCATTTTAAAGGCTACGTGACCATTTGAAACCTAAGCAATTTTTTTTTAATCATCAGGAAAAAAGGCAATGACCAACTAGGCAAAAGAAATGTCCCACAAACTGCAAGAAATGAATACAAGATGACAAAAAATTACCTAAAAATTAGTTTTAAAAAAGAGAGAAGGATTATTAGAAAGTTATTAATAAAAGGGTAAAAGTAATCCAGGAAATTATATGTATAATCAAGATGATTTCATATTTAAATTTATGTTACAGGAAAATATATATAATACATATACATCTTTGATTTTAAGCACTTTTTTAAAGTTGGTTTTTATAGGTTTGTTTTTTTAATTTCATTATCATTATCATCATCATCATCATTATTATTACTATTATTATTATTATTATTATTATTATTATTATTATTATTATTATTATTAATAATAATAATAATAATTTTCAGGTAATTTTCTTGTAACTTATTTACTAATTTTTCACAAATTTTAAGATGCTTGTTACCTTTTCCCAATGTTTTTGAAAGAAAGTAAACCAATTTGCTCAGGCTTTAAAAGGTTAACGGGGTTTTACACAGTGATTTCCATGTTTATTCTGTTTTTTTGATACTTTAAAAAAACAAGTAACAAAAGAGGGTTCGCGCATATTGTCCTCTTACTTGCAATAAACTTAATTCAAATAGATAATTATTATTTAGAAATCCTTAAAGACTAAGGACCAAATTTTCAGGTATTTTTCAGGTACCTTTTTATGAATTTCTTGCAAATTTTTGGGCCATTTTTTTGTTAGGTTACTTATTGCCCTCTTTCCATGTATTTTAAGAAATCAAGCCAATTTGCTCACGTCTCAAAGTGTTAAAAACCTTCACTAAAATTTCACTGTTCTGTTTAAACATATGAGGCAATGCATTATGTTAACTGGGGTCCTCAGAGTACGAGTGTGTGTGAGACTGTGTGTGTTTGCGTGTCAGCTGACCGTTGTGAAGTGCTGGATCAGAGCGCGGCTGTCCATCTTGCCCTTATAGAAGCACGGCGTCACCACGAGGACGACGTCGGCTCCGGCTGCCGCCATCCTCTCTGTGAGCTGGACCGTGGCTCTCGTGGCTAAAAAGACAAAAAAGAAGGAAAAAAATGACTTTATGACTCAACTTTATTCTGCACCTTTCTCACATTGCGTCTGTCAAAGTCTGTCTTATCGTTTGGCTTTTAATTGAACTTTTTCATTTTGATTCTGTTTTATTTTTATTTATTTATTTATTTATACAGTTTAATCTGTTTCAGTTGTAATCTTCATGTATCATTTTATCATTTTAACACATTTTCTTATTTTACTTTGTGCTGTTATCTTGTCATTTGCCTCTTATCTACAGTATGAGTATTTTAGTTATTTATCTTTTATTAGTACTATTATCATTTTAACTATTTATTAACTTGTTTATTTATTTACCTGTTTATTTACATTTTCTTTCTATTCATAGGTCCATTCTGCCTCTGGTGTTTCCTCACTTATGGTAGCGTCTCCTCAGTTCTGTGATTTCTGGTTGTAATGAGTAATACATAAAAATAAATTAAATAATAAAGTTGCATAATGTATCGTGTATTTCCTATTTTTATTGTGCATCTATTATGTTGATTTCTTTACACATGGTATTGTCTGTTCTAACATTGTATGCTCTGGACTTTTCTGTGTCCTTAATAAACTCATTATAATTACAATTATTATTATTATTATTATTATTAAAAAACCTTTTATTGAGCGTTAAAGGACTAAAAGTGAAAATAACAGCATAACTAACGGCTGCAGGAGGTTTTACAATTCTTCATTTCACACTTATTGTGTCTTTGTTCCCTCTGTTCGATGCTTTTCTATAGTGTTTGTATTTATTTTTTATGACACCTTCTATACTTCACACTGGAGGCATTGGATGCGTGCTCTCACATACAAGGTCTCCATTTATCCACCGTCTCCTGTGCATCCGTCTTCTTTCTCCTACATAAGACACTAAACTTAACTGTGGCCTCGATTTTCATGCTCAGAGTTTATACAGTAAACAGGAGGTCGGAGGAGAGACAGACGGAGACTGAATATCAGGGAAATGAGAAAAAAGAAAAAAAAGAAGAAGATAAATGTAACAAGTGACCCTGGATTTAAAATCACTTCCTCCATTAGCAGCGTATTAGTGAATTAGGCCCAAACAGTTTATGTACCAAACACATCGCTTTGAATATTTATTGAATAAACATCTGTGGAATAATTGATGAAGTGAGAGTCCGGGAGGTTTTTATATCATCAGTGAATGGAGGAAGAAAAAGGAAGTGGAGGAACTATAGAGCGAGTTAATGCGCGTCTCTCCTCTCTCTGAATGTTCATTATGGAAGTGAACAGGCAATAAAACTGTTACAGACTCCATTTGACTTCAATTATCAGCCCATAAGAACGACTGACACTGTCGGCCCGTAATGAGCTTAAAATCAAGGTCGCCCAAATCTGAACCGGAAACACACGAAGAGTCAATTTCAGCTCTCAGCACTCTGCACGCGAAGGAGCCCGAACCCAGTTTTACTTCATCTTTTAAAGTGCAAACGTTTGCAGCTTCGAATAAACGGAGATTCGATTAAAGGCAGATTTAGAAAACAAACTGATCTCAAAGTTAGCAGGTGCACTAAATCCGAAATCTCTGACGCGCCTGTTCTGCAGACCGTTCAGCGTGGACGTAGCGCCGTTCATTTATGAGTCATCCGGATAATTTTTTGGCCGACGTATTTGCTTCCAGTGGAAAAACAGCCGACCTCTAAACCTCTGATTACGTAAACCTATAGCGGGGGCATTTATCGGTGCAGTGCATTCTGGTAGTTGTAGGACTTCTATATCTCACGGCCCTTTTACTCTGTTTTTTTGTGTTTATTTGGCACCAATTTCAAAAGTTTTTGCGTCTCTCTTCTGAACCAACAGGTTAGTTTTGGGAATAGACCATCTTTCCACCAGTGAAACACTTATTTACTGCTCATCTACTTTTTTAAAGTCTTTGCACCTCTTGTCTGCACTTTTGCTATGTTTAATGTTGTTTTATTCGTACATTTTTTAATCATTTGGTAATTAATTTTACTTTGTTCTCTTTGTTCTTTTGTTTTTAAATCTGTATCCTTTATTATGTTTTCATTTTTTAATGGTTTCATAGTTTTTACTTATTCTATTTTTAAAGATCCATTTTTGCTCATTTCATATGTTGTTCTTGTTTTTTCAGTCAAGTTGTAAAGCACTTTGAATTACATTTCATATGTTTGAAAGGTGTTATATAAATAAAATTTGATTAACTGATTGATTCATTAGGGGTCAACCGATATTGGTTTTTCAGGGCCAGTGCCGATACCGATTATTGGTAGTTAATGGGACCGATAATTGATATTTAGAACCGATACGCATTTATAATAACAAAGAAAATCTTTCTGTAAATATTTATATATATATATATATATATATATATATATATATATATATATATGAAATGTAACAAACTCCAACACAAAACTTTGTTAAAACGCCTTCAGCAAATGTTAAATCAAAACTGAAACTTTCATCATATACAGAAAGTTTCCTGCAACTTTCTTTCATCAAGTCAAGTGAACATTTAAATAACAAAAATAATAAATAAAAATAGCTCCCTGAGGTTTTACAAAGTAAAAGTCCCTCCCATGCCGACACTTTCTCTGCACGTTTTTTGTGAATTAATTTCATAATTATTAAAATAAAAGGCTGGTACAGATTATCGTCAAAATGCCAAATATCTGCCCCAATAATCGTCCAGGATGATAATTTATCGACCCCTAGTTTTCATATTTTATTGCTCCGTAAAGCGACTCACATTCACAGCCTGATCCGGCCATCAGCAGTTTGTCTTTCGGCAGTGATCCTCTGACCGCCCGCACCACCTCCACCCGCTCCTCCTCGCTCAGGTACGGATACTCGCCGTTGGAGCCCTGAACCACCAAACCTGCAGCAAAACAAGTTAATTCAGTTATTTTTAAAAAGCCCATTATCACAAAGCACAATCGCCTCAGAGGTTTTTACAGCGTCCTTTTGTCCTTGGACTCTCACAGCGACTGCAGAAAAGAACACACTTAATTATTTTCCTTTTGTTACCTCAAGTTTTCCTCTTCTGTTTATCTATCTGTGCACAACTAAAACCTGTGTGCAGGGAGGCTTTACATTTATGCTTCCTTTGTGTTTCTTTGTTGCACCAAAACTATTCTGTCGTCTGCCAACAACAATACTGACTGCGACAGTGAAGCTCATCTGGGAAAATCAGGCCAATCCTCTCTTCTATTTCCCCTTAAAAAAGCATAATGAACAACTTGGGGAAAAAATATGCCCTTTGAACCGAAAAAAATGAAAAGGAAATGACCTGAAAATGAGCTGGGGCATATTATTAGATATTATTTTAAAAGAATAGGTAAAAATTTTATGAGGAAACTATATTTAAAAATGATATTAAACAAATAATGATAAAATTGTATTTATTAGGATTTCCTTCAGTCATTTTCCTGTATTTTTCTTGTAACTTTTAGCTAATTTTTGGGCCGTTTCTCATTAAGCTGCTTATCAGCTTTTTTCCCCATGTTTTTGAAAGAAATCAAGCCACTTTGCTACCATTTTAAAAATACTTTTTTTTTCAAAAAGTAGCAGCATTAGAAACAATAGAAGAACTTGTAGCAGCAACAGCAGCAGATATACAGACCATAAGTCCTCTCTGCATTACTGACAGTATTAAAATAACTTAAAATCAGATGTTAATACTTTAGCAGAAACACCATCAGAGGTAGCAGCTGTTGTTTCAAATAGTTATCTGCAGTTTTATTGGAAAACCACCAGAGGGTGAGAAACAGCTGCGGGTGGTTTTTCGTTTTTTCCACCGTCCTGAACTTTGTCCTCTCTGGCAGATCCCTCAGCAAACACTGATGACTGAACACCAGTGATCCCCTCAGCGAGTTTTGCAAGAGTTCAGGTGATCCTTGTGTCCCACATATTTTAAAGTTTAACCAAGAACATGTGCAGACTACAGTTTTAACTAAATGTTTTCCAAAATGATCTCATCTGAGTCGCACATGCACCTGATTACTGCTGCTATAAACTGTGTAAATCACCTGTGTGGCATTAAATTAAACTCTTATCTCACTGTGGCCCCTCTGCCCCCACTTTAATGACCCCTGCACCACTTTCTAAACTCTCCTGGGCTTCTAGAAGCCAGTTTTGCATGGTTAACGTGCTTCAGGCCTGACCTCTGAATGGTATCTTGTTGTATTTCTGCAGGTTTTCCTCCAGTTTCTGGTAGTCCACATCCTCCTTGGCGGTAAACGGGGTGGCTATGGGTGGGTAAATCCCGCTGAGGTCCAGCCTGGCAGCTGCAGCGTGGCTCTGGGGTCGTCTCCACACCGCCAGCTGACCTCCTCTGCAGAGGGGGCTCAGACCTCTCCATACCCGGGCGAGCAGCATTGTGACGCGGACAAAAGTGACGGAGCTGCTCGCTGTCTGCGTGCTGGGAGTCCGTGCAGCTGCTGCACGCGCGGACAGTTAATCACTAACCCGCTTTTGTAAATATTGACCACAAAATGTGATTTCTGATCGACTTTGAAACTGTCTCAACTCTTCACTTCTTGGTTCACGCAGAAGCGGGTTTCAAATCGGCCACTTTTTTTTAGCTCTGCGCGTAAAAGCCGGTGTGTCAAAACGCGCCTTTTCCTGTTTGTTTTACACGGTTACCTGCAGGACAACTGCGGTTCAAATGTTTGTCAGGTGGTAGGAAACGACGATTTGCACCGGTGAATGTTAGCAGAGCATGCTGCAACAGATCCCAAGCCCCGCCCAGCAGCAGTTAGGGATCATCAAGCACATGCACGTCCCAGGAGGGTGCACGTTTTTACTCCAGCCAAATCCTGCAGTCACTAAATAAACCATTTCATAAAGTCTCTGGTGACATTCATGCTGCGGGACCAACTACGACTTATGTGTCCGTTCTTATTTTGTGGGTTTCATTATGTCTTATTCTAAAATTTAAAAAAGAGAATAAAAGAAATAAAGAAATGTTGACCAAATAAAAGATTAGGCATTAGAGCTCTACAGACAGAGTTATAATACACTCACAAGAATGGATTGGAATGGATATAAAGTATATAGGGTGCATGCTTTTACTCCAAACACATCCTGCTGTCACTAAATAAACCATTTCATAAAGTTTCTGGCAACATTTACTCTACGGGACCAACTATGACTTACAGAATTAAAGAAATAATAAGAGTTATAAGTACTGGGGTATCAAATATAACTGAACAAGTATGTTCAAGACCATAAATAATTTGTACATTTTACTGTCTGAGATTAGTGGTATTGCTAGTATTATTTGTGATGGGTTTTTTCTGTTTGTTTTATTTTTATGTGTTATTTTCATGGGGTTAGGGTCTATCTATCTATCTATCTATCTATCTATCTGTGTGTGTGTGTGTGTGTGTGTGTGTGTGTGTGTGTGTGTGTGTGTGTGTTTTAAAATTTATGTTCACAAGACTCGTGTAGGAGAGTAACATCAACAACACCCAAATAAGACAAAGCATTAAAAAAAACTTAAAAAATAGGCACACAGACTGGAAATAAGATCATTTTGAAGACAGGCTGATTAAATTTGGTTATTGAACAACCTGACAAGTTGTTGCTTTAAGTTTTTGGATGCGATGGTCCCTCACAGCCTCATCGCCTTTACACTGCTGCCATCATGTGTGCAAATGTTTTAATTACATGGCCTCTGCAGGGAGAGCATCATAAAATAGGAAAGAATGAAAATATATTCACCTTATTCGGTGCTGCTGTTTGTGAGCGGCACATGTTGGAGAGGGTAAACTACATTGCCCATGATTCCCTGCAGCTCACACACCTCTGACACCACCAGCAAAGAATCAAGCTCCGAGCCTGAGACCAGCTTTTTGATTTTACTGTTTTGTTTTTCTGCTGTGGAAAGTCTGAAACCAGCAGAGAGGAGGCTTTTACAGCAGCAGATGAATGGTTCCGTAATGAGAAGATCAACAGTTACATATGTGTGCTATGTTTGGGTGTCCACATACTTTTGGCCATGTAGTTTGCATTGTACCTGTATCCACTAATAACATGCTTTTGAAGCACACAGTTCTCAACTCATGCTGATAATTTTGTGTGTAAATTATTAGGGAGAAACAGATGTGAAAACACTATCCGTACGTTTGTTTGTCTGATGTTCAAGGTCTGACTTTTTGAGTTCATTGTTTAGACAAAAACATCAGGATGATGAGCTGCTGTTATCAGACCTGAAGCTTTTGATTCATAATACAACTTAACTAAGGCTGATCAAATGTGAAACTCCCCCCAAGAAAGATCTCTACTGATGTTTATGAAACAATATTTAATATTTAATAATCTGCAAAGGAACTTAATTTTGGACTCTTTTCCACCAAAATGAATTATGTTAGATTTTGTTTTAATTGAGTGTACATGTGTTTAACTCTAGCCTACTTCTACACCATAACATGTTTGTTTGTTTTTTTGTTGTTGTTGTTTTTTTAATTTCTTGGCTGTTTGCATTGCTATTATTTTTTTATTGTTTTGTATTATTTTATTCATATTTTAACTTTTTATTTCAGGGGTTTTTTTTTGCCTGTTGACTGTTTTTAATGTGGGATCACTGAAAATGAGAGTCTTTTTCAACTGATTTCCCAAGTCTCAGTGCTTTTTTGGGCTTTCTTTAAAAAACAGGGGGAAAAAACTTAACTATCTGAATTTTATGTAGTGGTTTCCAAAAGAGAAGCTCTCACACATTTTTTGTTGTTTTTTTTTTAAGATACTGGACTATTGAATACCTCTCGAGCTCCCAGTGAAACAATCGCAGACAAGAAAATCTCTCAATGGTTTACAACTCCAAATTAAGGCCATAGAGGGAGCTAAATTACACATTACTTTATTTATTTATTTTATTTTTTAAAGTCACAAGCCAGAACCACTGTTTAAGGGAGATCCTATGCAAAGAGCCAAATATTTTACAGCCACTACAAAAATGATAGTTTACCACAAAATCTTTGTGTGTAAAATAATACTCCCTACTCTAATACTACTGCCAGTATCATTTTATTATTTCAGATATTTTATTTATATTTATTTTACTTTGTGCTTTTGTCATTTCATTTATCTCTTATTTACAGTTTGAGTATTTTTCTTTTTTTATTACTCTTGTAATTTTATTTGTTTGTTTGTTTATTTCATTAATTAATAAATCATTTAAAATGCAAATATTTGCAGCTCTGAATGAACAGAGATTTAATTAAGGCAGCTTTAGAAAACAGAAACTGTTCTCAAAATGTGTATTTTCATCCCTTTGTGCCTCTAAAAATCAGATTCATGAATGCTGCAAAAGCTTTTTTTTTACCTTACCTTTATGTATTCTATATAGGCATATCCTCCCATCTCTTTATTTTCTCTCTGTCTTTTTTTTTTATTTTTTATTTTTATACAGTTTAGGTAATTTACGTATTTATTTATTTATTTATTTATTTATTGTATTGCTATTATCATTTTATTTTATTTTATTTTATTTTAGTAGTATACTGTTTCCTCAGTTTCTGGATTTAATGAATACTGCTTTTTTCTGGATTTTTTAAAAATTTTATCAGAATCAGAATCACGTTTATTGGCCAAGTTCAACAAATAAGGAACAAGGAATTTTTTCCGGGTTGGCAATGCTCACAGTACAGGGGAGGGAAATAAGTTAGGGATAAGAAAAATAGAAAAAAAAGACAGACATAGACATGTAATTGTATTTACAAAAGGAAGAGATAGAGAATATATACAAATGTACAGTATGTAATTCAAAATTATTTGTGTTTTTATTCACATACTTGTGTGCTTGTATGTGGGTGGGTGGGGATTTTGGTTTTATTGTATGAAGCACTTTGTTTGTTTGGAAAATGCTATACAAATAAAGTCTGGTTTTGAATAATTGATTGATCAAAAAATATTTTCAGCTCGAATAATCATCGAAATTCCATAAACAAAATGTAACTGAAAGTCCTGCGTTACTGAAGTAATTTTTCATTGAAGTCAGCTCGAGGCTATTATTGGAAAGTTACGTCACGGCACAGCGGAGCGGAGCGCGCATCTCTCCTCGGTGCAGCGGAACATCATAATCAGCGCCGTTAACGGAGATGTGATGCGCCCTCCTTCTCCCACATGGACCGGAACCACGCAGCACCACGTGACCCCGGAGCTCTGGACTGAACGAGCATCTCACACCGCATCATGGCTGCGGAGGATGCGGCCGCGCGG
The DNA here is from genome assembly GCF_026936395.1 of Plectropomus leopardus. Lineage (NCBI taxonomy): Eukaryota > Metazoa > Chordata > Actinopteri > Perciformes > Serranidae > Plectropomus > Plectropomus leopardus. Next base: position 37,901,769 of record NC_142178.1, on the reverse strand, counting down.
TCCCGACCCGGAGCCGTGCTCTCCCGCGGGGCTCCGCTGTCTCCCTCCCGCCTGCTGCTGCTCTCCCTGTCCGCCTGCTCGCTGCTCCCCGCCCCGGCGCGCGGCTTGCTCGGATTCCGTCCGGAGGAGACCGGAGCGGAGCTGTCCGTGGCGGACGGGGTGCTGAAAGCCACCGAGGGGACCCGCTTCATGCTGCGGGTGTATTACTCCACCTCCCCGCAGAGGCTCAACCGCACCGCGTCGACACGCGCCAACAACGCCGCGCCCTGGATCGCCTTCATCGAGGAGCCGACCCCCGGGAGAGAGGGACAAGTTCACCCGAAGCGGAACATGTGCATGGACAAGAACGCCAGGACGTCCGACATCGAGGTTTTGGGGTCTTTCAAGTCTGCGTCCAGTCAGAACTCGGTGCTGGTGGAGCTGCTGGCGAAGGACCTGCGGAGGGGGGAGAAGATCAAGTACTACTCCATGTGCGCCTTTGACGGGTCCAAATGGGAACACTACCGGACTCGGGACTTCTGGGTGGCCGTGGTGGAGCGCTCGGCGGTCCCGGAGCTGTGGCTGCAGGTGTTAGTGTCCGTCCTGCTGCTCGGGCTGTCAGCTCTGTTCAGCGGGCTGAACCTGAGCCTGCTGGCGCTGGACCCGGTGGAGCTGCAGGTCCTCCAGAACAGCGGCACCGACAAGGAGCAAAACTACGCGCGGAAAATCGAGTCTGTGCGTCGGCACGGAAACTACGTCCTGTGCACTCTGCTGCTCGGCACCGCGATCATCAACGCCTCGCTCGCCGTGTGGATGTGCCAGATTTTGGGCATGACCTGGCTATCCACGGTCATCTGCGCCTTTGGCATCTTCTTCATCGGGGAGATCCTCCCGCACTCGGTGGCGTCGCGTCACGGTTTAGCCATCGCCTCCAAAACCATCTGGGTGACGCGGCTGCTGATGGTGCTCTCCTTCCCCATCTCCTACCCCATCAGCAAACTCCTGGACCTCATCCTCAACCAGGAGATCTCCAACTTTTACACCAGGGAGAAACTCCTGGAGATGCTGCGCGTCACGGACCCGTACCACGACCTGGTCAAAGAGGAGCTCAACATCATCCAGGGCGCGCTGGAGCTGCGCACCAAAACCGTGGAGGACGTCCTGACGCCGCTCACCGACTGCTTCATGCTGGCCTCGGACGTCGTGCTGGACTTCAACACCATGTCGGACATCATGCAGAGCGGATACACGAGGATACCGGTGTTTGAGAACGAGCGGTCCAACATCGTGGACATCCTGTTTGTCAAGGACCTCGCGTTCGTGGACCCGGACGACTGCACCCCGCTGAAGACCATCACCCAGTTCTACAAACACCCGCTGCACTGCGTCTTCAACGACACCAAGCTGGACGCCATGCTGGAGGAGTTCAAGAAAGGTGAGGAGGGCGCGTGAGGGGGTTGTGTGTATCTCACGTGTATTGAAATTATGAACTGCAGAAAATTCAGCAAATTGGTGCTATTTCTTGCAAAAAAAAAACAAAACGTGGATATCAGTGAGCAACTTGGCAAGAAATGTTCAGGAATTGCAAGAAATAAGTAGATTTAGAAACGTTTAGAGAATATAGAGAAAAAAAGAAAAAATGGAAAAACTATATTTATTATTATCATGATAACATATTTGAAATTATTATGCAGGATCATTGTAAATTTTAAGCATCATTTTTTGCTATTTGAAGTGCAAAAAACTTTGAGGCTCAATATCTCAAAGCTGCTCAGAATGCAGCTAAAACCTTATAAATGGCATCATTAAGGTCAAAGAGAAAATTATAAATAAAAAGTATTAATTTACAGCCATGTGGGAATATAACTTAAAGAAAAACTAATTGCAAGTTATTTTTAGATGTTATATTATTGTTTTTATTTGAGGGTGCATGGTGCTTCATCATTCATCTTGAGACCTCATGGGCGTAGATTTTGGGGGGGTGCAGGGGGCACATCCCTGTCAGTTTTAAAACATGCATTTGTGCCCTCGAATATAAACACAAAAGTAGAGGAGCACTTTTATTTTCACAAAATTAAAGATATTTACACCACAAATTGGTGCACAAGAGTGGAGGAGGTTAAGTGTTTGATGCTCCCGAATTTTGCTTCAAATTTTTGAGCGGAGGACCCCCGTACACCCCGTTTACTATCTGTACTGCCCAAATTATGCACCTAAACCTACATGCTTTATCTTTTTGTCTGTTGTCAGTCTGTAATCCACGTGTCAATCTGACACCTCCATCATCAGTTTTTAGGAAAACTGTAGCACTCACAGTTGTGTCAAATTTGCAGAACCAGATAAAAACTAGCAAGATGAATAAAAGCCTTTGTTTTTTAGAAACTCAAAAGGCCTGTTTTTATTCCAGCTTTCCAGTCTCATTTGGTTACCTCTACAAATTTCAAGACATCTTTTCAAATTTTCATCCACTGTAAAAAGGACACTTAAAAAAAAAAGTTAAAAAAAAAATGCATGATGCTTCCAAAGCCAGTTCTTAGTCACGTTAACTAAATTTTGATCTCAATAATGCCCTAAACAGCTGTGAGAAAAATGGAGCAGCCCTTATAGTCAAACCGCTCTTGAATTAACTTGAAATACATTTTCCTTGATTTAAAGTACGGATGCTCAATATGGGGAAAAAAACATGATCATACACTAAACATGTATTTACACCATGTTTATAAAAAAGCAAACAAAAAAAACTTTACATTTTGGAAGAATATGGGAGGACTGGCACTAAAACTTGCAGGCTTAAGTCACTGGATGTGCTGGAAAAATCAGCTGAGCAATGTTCTTTAACGTCTTTCTGCTCCTTTAAAGCTGCTCAGTAGTAAATGGTTAAATACTGTGAATGTGTGTCTAAGAGCTGGAGAAGAGCTTGCAGTCTGCGTAGCTCTCCGCTGCATTAAGAAAAAAGAGGAAAGACCCAGTTTGCAGTGCTGCTGCAGCAGAGATTTGCTCCTGTGAGAAGTCAGCTGGCCTCCAGTTTAAAATGGGTGGGGTGCTCACCGGCCAATCATGGGCCCCGCTGACTGTCACTGCCTTCCTGCATGTTCAGGGACCATGCACAGTCAGCATTTTCTTTTTTTTCTGCTGGGTTTGCAGCGAGGACAGGAAGAGACGGAGGTAAACAGAGAAGGACACCTTGACTGAGGCTGCCTCTGTTTACAGGAGACAACTCGTGTGTTTACATTTGTGCTGATTTTGTAAGCAGTGAAAATCTGGTGTCACCTAAACGTCATTTCTCCAAGATAAGTGTTGCATTTAGCTTGCACACATAGCATTTTTTTTGTTCTAAAAAGCACTGCAATGTCTTTGGAAAGACTTTACAAAGGCAAAGATGTCATTCCAAAATTTCTAGTGCAGGGTATTCAGCAGCCCCGTCGGCAGAACAAAATGTTGCCATTATTTGTTTCTGCAAATCCTGCATATGCTATATTTGTTCATTTCATAAGTATGGTATCAACAGTTCTAAGGTGATGTAGTGAATGAGCTGACCTTGTCATCAAGAGGTGGAGGCGATGGTGGATAGCGGGTCACTTAGGCGAGACGACTTCCTGCAGACCACTGTTTGAGACCAACAAACAACAGAAAAACGATTGTTTAGCGAGTCATTTCTGTATTTCCAGCAGCTTTTTAGGCACCTAACCTGGGAGTATTTTAAGTGACCCATCGCTGTGTGTCCACCGGGGATAGTGTCACTAAAATCGTTTTTTTAATTTTTTTTTATTAAGACAACACTGTTTTTCCCAAGATAATGTCATGAAAAGTGTTTTAATCTTTTTTAATTAATAGACATTTAGAGACACTGCAGTGTTTCCTGCTGAGATAGTGTGATGAATTGCAGTACGTTTTACTAAGACATCACTCTGTTTCCAGCTGGAAGAGTGCCACAAAAAGCAGTTGTTTTCTTATTAAGGCATCACTGTGTTTCCTTCCAAGATAGTGCCATGAAAAGCTGTAGTTTTTTTTTTTTTTTAAATCAATACATCGCTGCATTTTTCTCCAGGGTAGTGCCTTGGATAACAATTGTTTTGTTATCAAGACATTGTTGCTTTTCCTGCCAGGAAAGTGGCATAAAAAGTGTTTTTTTTAATCAACACATCATTGCATTTTCTGCCAGGATAGTGTCATGGGAATTGTTTGTTGTTTGATTTTTTTGGCCAGAGACGTTGCTGTATTTCCAGTGACTTTTTTAGCTACCAAAATACAGGTATTTTAATCCTTAAGACAATCTTTTCTTTCCACAACCAAGTGGTTTCTGTGCCTAAACCTAACCACACGTTAACCACAACATTGCAGAAACATGCAGTTTCATTGTATCTGCTACATAATAGCGGACTAATGTTATTGTCCCGTAACTGAGGTCTGCAGAAACGTACAATGCCAACATTTATTCTGGTGATTGGGTTGCATCCAGCCATCCGGTATGATCTACTCCCGTTTGACTTTTTGACTGTAACTTCTGTGTGTGTGTGTGTGTGTGTGTGTGTGTGTGTGTGTGGAGTATTTTATATGAAGCCAGATGCCGTCAGAGTTGTGGAATGAACACAAACATGATTCCTGTGTCAGTGTGCCACAAAGGCATCTGTGTAAGATAATCTACAGACTGGAGGATTAAAAAAAAAAAAAAGCTTTCCTTCTGTCTGTCTCTCCCTCTCTCTCTGTCTCTCTCTCTCTCTCTCTGTCTCTCTCTCTCTCTCTCTCTCTGTCTCTCTCTCCCTGTCTCTCTCTCTCTCTCTCCTCCCGTGCCTCTTTCTCTCTCTTTAACAACACTTCACTGCAGCAGAAAAAACGCAGGTTCACTCATTCATTTCAATGAGGCCTTTTGCTGCAGTGGACGCTGCCACAGAGAGCTCTGGGGGGAAAAGGGAGGGAGTATATACAGTTGCATCATGTTTTAGCGTTTAGTAAATCAAACTGAACTCCCTAGTTTGTGTTTCTTCTGTTGTAAATGTACTAAAAAGAAAATCACTAAACCCATGCTTGCAGGAGGGGGGGGCTCATTAGCTGCAGTAGAAGACGCCAGTAGAGTTGGATAGAAGACGCAGTATCTGGCAAAAGAAAATATTGCATATTTTCCAGCCAAGAGTCAGTAAAATGCTGATTTGATGACATGTGAAGGCACTGCAGAGGTGTAGCGGAGAGCCTCCCGGTCTGCTGAGACCACAGAGGGAGTCTTTGGCCTGAATGCTAAGCAGTGTGTCTGGCACAAAAGACACCGGCCAAGTAACACCTTTCCCCGCTGTGAAGAACGACAGCAGCGGCATGCTGGTACGAGGAGCCTTTCCAGTGCCAGGGGAGGCTTGGTTCAACAGATGGGAAGCTGAACGGTGAACATTACACACAAATCCTGGATGAGAGTCTGCAAGCTCTCCCAAAAATCTGAAAGTCGAGAAGGAATCTGAAAACAAAAAGAGTTTTACCTTCAAAATTACAGGACGGTTCACCCCGAAAATCAAAAGTACATTTTCCCCTCACCTGTGGTGCTGTGTATCAGTCTTTATAGTTTTGCTGTGAGCTGCAGAGTTTTTGAGATATTTGCCTTCTCTCCAATCTGATGGAACTAGATGGCACTCAGGTTCGGGTGCTCAAATCACCAAAAAAATCCTGCACCGAAGGAAGCGTGCATCTACTCGTGTGCGAGGCTCGCGTGACAGCACGAGATGTAAACAGTGACGGCGTCTTCTAAAGCCAAATGCTTTGAAATGCCAAGCTTAGATCGTTATCATCGTAATCGACGTCCAAATCAGTATTCAAATACTCAGGGTATATTTTAATTTAAAAAAATACTTATTGTTTGCTATTAGCCTTTAAAAAATGAGCTGCTTTACCTTAAGTGGGACTTTACAGACACAGAATAAATTTTGTGATACACTATTGCCCTTTACTGCTATTTTCACACCCCACTACCCCTCATATTCTCCTCCTAAATCCTTCTTCTCTTTCTGTCATTGTCACTGTACAGTCTCCCAGGAGGCAGACCATTAAATATTCAGCATGCTGTATTTCCAGTTCGTCTCCCTGCCATCTGTTCCCTGTATTCGTGGGATTTTTTATTTAACATGTTTTAGCCGATGAGCTCTTCTCCAACACAAGTGCATGTAGATCAAGACACTTGATTAAGTGATCTACTGAGTTCGTCGTTCGAGTCAGTCCACATGTTCGAAGCTCTTGCCAAATGAAAGAGGCGGTTCCTGATATGTGACACATTAGAAATACACAGATAAAGGATGCATTTTGTAGAGGGCACTCTGTGCGAAGCAGCCTGTCTAACTAAGCTTTAGCAAAGCTACATTGTCATTTTTCTGGGGTTCGTTTTCATATAGTTTTTATATAATGACACAACCTAAAAAACTGCTCAGGAGTGGCCCGAGGCACTTGACAAAAAGCTCAAGGTGTCGATTTGCCTCCAAATTCCCCAGATTCCAGTCTGATCGAGCATCAGTGGGACCACAGCTCGCAACCCACAGAGCTCAGAGGATCCACTGCTAGTGGCCTAATAGTGGCTATTTACACATAGTTTCTAGGCCACTTAGTCTGCAAGGTGTCTCAGTTTTGACTCATGCTCCAGCTCCATTTTGTAAAATTCAAGTGCTCACGTAAGGCGGGAATAGATTTTATCGAGGTTTACTTTGGAAAACAAAAAAACACAGCAGGCAAGGTTCTTCCATAATCATATCTCATCTGGTCCACTGCCAACTTGACGTCCTATTCCCATCTCGCATAAAATAGTAAAACACAATCCTACACAATAAAGCACTGTCAAAAACTTCTATCAATTCACACCTACGCTGACTTCTAGTCGCCTTTTAGCACAGCGTCATCCTAAATCCTCTTTTGTCACGAGCACTAAACTGTCTTATGGCACCAGAGCTGAAGTCCATAAATTAGCCTAAAATAATATCATACGTTAAGCAAATAAAAAAATAACTTTAGATTAGTCTACTGCCATGCAGCACTCAAAATATAACAGAAACTGCTGCAAAAACTTGGATATCAAAACCTATATAAGTCATAGACCAATATTAACGTTTTTACGAAGTATAAAATATGTGATTAAGTGGCGTTAAGAGCCTTGGTGCATGACACTTCCTTGAACCCCCTGAGGTTCTGTGTCCACACTTCAACAGGTCCGCCGTGGATCAGACTTGGTTCTGACCTGTTGAGGCGTGGTCACAGGGTCTCTGGGGGCATCAGGGCGTTGGCGGCAGGCCCTTGGAGTCCTGTGGGTTGCGAGGTGCGGTACCAGCACTTTCCACAGATGCTTAATTGAATTGGGATCTGGGGAATTTGGAGGCCAGGTCGAGGCACTGAGCTCTTTTTTGTGTTCTGCCGGCCATTTCTGAGCCGTTTCTGTGATGTGGTGTTGCACATTTTCCTGCTGGAGGGGCCGCTGCCATGAGGGGATTTGGGTCGGTGGTGCACAACAGGTGGCATCCACATGAAAGCCAGGATCCAACATCGCATTAAACGAGATGATCACTCACTTCACCTCAGTGGCTTCGAGTTGTGGCTGATGGGTGTCTAGGACTCACAAGCAAACTGGATTTTGTACTTTTTTTTTAACGATGCTTACTGGACACCCGCAACATGATCATTTAATCGTCAAATGTGTCAGGCTGAATTTATAAAAAAAACGTTTTTTCTTGCATGCCTCCACAGTGAGCAAAGAATCCAAACACTAAGGATAGTCTTGATGATTTGGTGTAAAAGGAGACCACATTAAAACAACAGCAAAACTATATCAAAACATCCGTTTACAACTCTAACACAACTCGATCAGTATATTCCAAATCTCCTTTATCCAGGCGTAGACTCAGTACTTCCCAAACACATGCATTTTCACTAAAAACTGACCTCTACCTCCGTAAACGGGCAGCACACCTGGACAAGATACTCATATCTGCCTGAAAAAATAGCTGGTTTTGTTGGTCTCTAATGGAGGTCTGCAGCTCGAGACGAGTCTCGCCTGGTGTCACATCATCCATCATCTGCAGCTCACATACGTGTAACCAAAACTTTCGCCAATTTAGAAACCGGAGGATCAAACACAGAAATGTAACCAACACGTTCCGGATGTTAAATATGTCACTTCCAGTTGTCAAATGGTTAATAACTTTGAGGCAGCTTTAGGGGGGAAATTGGGGAAATTACAGAAAGTTGGGACATTAAAGAAATAGTGAAAGGACTATAATGTGTGAGGAAGACACTGACGGAGAAATAAAACAGAGATTTTGTTCCTAAAAATGCAGATTTGAGCGAGAGAGAAAACATAATAACACATTAGCTGCAAACACTCTCCTCTTTTCAGTCCATTTTGTATGTAAGGCTGACCCATTTAGCTGAATGCAGCTCTGCCAGAATTGTGTGCATTTGTGTGTGTGTGTGTGTGTGTGTGTGTGTGTGTGTGTGTGTGTGTGTGTGTGTGTGTGTGTGTGTGTGTGAAAGAGAGGTAGTATTTGGCAGGCAGAGAGTGTAGAAGCAGGGAGAGAAATTTGATTTGGAGCCAGACTGTCGAGGAGGAGCTACAAACAAGGATCCTCTCTGTTTTCTGCATGTGTATATTTACTGTATGAGTGTGTGTGTGTGTGTGTGTGTGTGTGTGTGTGTGTGTGTGTGTTTCTGTATATTTGTGCAGACTGACAGTAAAGTTGTGAATTATGCAGCGAGTGTCACCACAAACGACTGCTGCTGTCTGCAGTGCGGTGTCTCTCGTCAGCTGGTAAGATGCACGTTGGCATCGGGACAAACAAACAACGACAAAACTCTTCAGCTCCGACCGCTGATCCTCCCACCTTGAATTAACCCTTTGAAACCTGGACTGACATCAGCCTTCTTGTGCAGCATTCAGACAGCTTTCACAAGCATTTAAATCTTTGAAACTGGAGCAAATCGGTCTGATTTTGTTCAAATAGTTTGGAAACAGGGTAAGAGACACCCTGCAAATTGCAAGAAATAAGAAAGATAAGAAATGACCTAAAAATTAAGGGAAAAAATGTTTTAAAAAGATAATTTTCTTTAGAAAATTACTTGAATGGAAAAATGTCCAGAAAAATATATTTTTCTTATAGTTATTATATTTATAAATTGACCTCTCCCAGTTCAAATCACTTATCAAAACCCACCTGTTTAAAACTGCTTTTACTGTCTAAAAAATGTCATAAGAATTTTAATGTTGTGTGTATTTTAATGTACTCAATTTTATGATCTTTCATGACTTTTGTAAAGTGTCTGAGCTTCTTGAAAAGTGCTCTATAAATAAAATTATTATTATTATTAATTTATTTTTAAAAATATTTTTTATTTTTTACATTATTTTTTAATTGATTTATTTTATTTGTCTGTTTTATATAGATTTGTAGGTTATTTTCTCGTAACGTTTTAACAATTTCTTGCAGATTTTAGGTAGTTCCTTGATTAACTGCTCTTTTGGGTAATTGTTCTCGTTAAGCTGAACACAATTTGTTCAAGTTTCAGAAGATTAAATCCTATTTGCGTCTTATTTCCTCCTCCTGTAAAAATCTGCCCCTGTACAACTTTTTCACCCAGCGGTGCGCGGATTATTAATTACTCCATTTCTCTTTGGAAACGCCCCAAGATTTTACCTCCAGAAACAGCCACTCATCATGCCGGAGGTAAACACACAGTGGCGTCTCTGGAGTGTATTGCTGTGATGGATCGTGTTTTTGTTTCGTATCAAATCCTCCCCGCTGTTACACCCACTCCATTCAGCTCCTGCTGCTCCACTTACTGAGCATCAGACTGCAGAGCTCCCACTCACTGTGAGTCATGCGTGCATGTGAGAGGAGACAGCATTACTCAAATCTAATCTCAAGAATAAAGTAGAAAATCATATTCATCTGACAGTATGCAGCCATTGTGGCGAGCAGCTGCCTCCTGCTCTCCAGCTTGTATCATCAGTCAGAGAAAACATGTTATTGGTGATTTATTGGGTTTCTGAGATGATAAACTAATTGATTAATAACAAATCAGTACTGCCAAGACTTTATAGCAACTAATTGCAGCACATTTCATTTTTTAAAATGTTTTTAAATGTCTGAAAAACTGAATAAATCATAAATTTTTGCTTGGAAGAAAACTTGACAGATAAAAAAACCCTGCCCCTGAGACAAAGGGCCCCTGGGTGCAGATGTGCAAAGGGGCCTCACCACCGCTCCTCAGAGCTCATGCACATTTTTACTAATACATTTCCATGACTTTGAGCGAATTTTAAAGACCATACATTCTCTGAAACAACCATCGATACTCCTTAGCGGTTCTTTTTTATTACTATATAATAGCTTTTTCAATCACAATATTATTTTTAAAAATTATGAATTCAGAGCAGGATTAGAGTGGAATATTTAAATATAATTTAATTTATTTATTCAAATATAATTTAGGCATGTCAAATATTTTTAAGCACTGGGGAGGAAAGTGAAACACTGCAGAGATATGAGTGTTCAGAAACCTTTTTTTTACAGGTTTGGAAGTTTGGAAGTTTTGGAAGTTTCCAGCACCTTGCCAAACTTAGCTGGGTTAAGCAGTGGTCATCTTGCATTTAGCACTGGAGAGACACATTATCTATTTATTGTGGGCTTTAGAGGAGGGCGTACACATTTTAAAAGCTGTTTTTTGTTTATGGTTTTTTTGGGCCTTTTTTAAATTTTGGAAATTTTAAAGAAAAATGTTGGTGTTTTTTTTCTGTAAAACTTGGTGATATTTAAGTTGGAAAAATTGTGAGTTAATTTATTTTTTTAAAAAATGTGGGTTTTTTAAAAAAAAAAAAAAGTTTGTTTTTTTAAAGAAAAAAATTGGGAGATTTTCTTTCTTTTTTTGTGATTTTTTTAAGGAAAAAGTTTGGCCTTCATTTTTTTTTAGTTTACATTTTTTTGGCATAACAGTGTGAAATTTCCGCCTTATAGAGCCCGTGTAAAAGGGGCTTTTGTTACTTTTGTCTGGATCTGTAAAATGCATTTTGCATTAAACGTTTTACTGATTCAGGACTCCTTCTTCCCTCCATCCAGGGAAGTCACACCTCGCCATCGTGCAGCGGGTGAACAATGAGGGCGAGGGCGACCCTTTCTACGAGGTGATGGGCATCGTCACCCTCGAGGACGTCATCGAGGAAATCATCAAGTCTGAGATCCTCGATGAAACCGACCTCTACAGTATGTATGCAGAATATCTGGCAGTTTACGCAGAAAGAGCTCAGTGATTTTAAATACACTCCCTCTGTGTGTGTCGGTGTGTGTCCGCCCTTTCAGCTGATAATCGTACCAAGCGCCGCGTTTCTCACCACGAGCGGAAGCAGCAGGACTTCTCCATCTTCAAACTGTCAGAAAATGAGATGAAAGTGAATATTTCCCCTCAGCTTCTGCTGGCGACGCACCGCTTCCTGTCTACAGGTAACAGCCAATCAGCTCGCAGCTGCTCTCTAAAGTTTGAGGAACAAACATCCTCGCGGCGCCAGGAAGGAGAAATCCAAACTGAATTTTCTCCACGTCTTTAATGACAAGAAATGTGCTTTAGACATAATGTCTGAGTTTAATGTGATTATAGAGAGTTAGAGAATGAAAATATTTCCACGTGGAGTCGACGATCCTTCATGTCTGATGCATCCTCACAAGTCTTTTGGAAATCTCAAGCGAGTTTAGTTTACATCCGACAAGCCCTGAAATACGAATTTGGGCTTCATATCCCTTCCTTTTATGAGATTCTTCATGAAAACAAGGATGTTAATGGAGAAGCTTGGCTAAAAAAAGGGTCTTAAGATATTAAAGCAGAAATGGATTCAGAATTGCAGACTGAGTTGAATTATTATTATTATTTTTTTTTACTGTTGTTATTTTATATGTTAGTTTTTATTTTTAACTTAAACTGTTATTATTATTGAATTAATTATATTATATATTTATTATTAATTATGAATATGGACCACCTTTGTTATCCACTTATTCAATTTTTTTTATTTGAGCACAAAATAATAAAAAATGAGTTGTTTTTTTATCATTTTGGTTTTTGAAAAGAATATCAGAAAAACAAGTCATTTGTTAGTTAGTTTTATTTTGAAAAACGGATGATACACGGATCGCTTGTCGCAGCAAACAGGGCGGCCTCCGTGGACGAGGACCCTGTCTCTAAGTAGATATAAACAGCTGATTTTTAAGGTAATGAAAACATTTCTTTTCAGGCGATTATACACTAAATAAAACATAATTCTTTTATTTCATTTCTGATTATATACCCCCTGAAATCCCGCAAACTGGACCTTTAATATAAAAATGCTCAGAGTGGTGATGAACTTTTTTCCATAAATAGATTCTCACAAATGTATGTACGAGGAAATGGCTGTGAAAAGTCTTGTCGCTTGTTTATAACCTCATCAGAGCATTTTGTCATGTCTCCTCTCTCAGAGGTGGAGCCCTTCAAACCAGCTCACATCTCAGAGAAGATCTTACTGAGGCTGATCAAACACCCCAGCGTGGTTCAGGAACTCAAGTTTGACGAGAAGAACAAGCGAGCGCCGCAGCACTTCCTGTTCCAGCGCAACAAACCGGTGGACTACTTCATCCTGGTCCTGCAGGTATTCCTGCTTTGATACTGCAAGAAATACTGCAAAAAGAAACCCTTCATAAACCTACTGAAACGGCGTCAGCTCATGTGGTGTTTGCGTGGTTCTTTAGGGTCGAGTTGAGGTGGAGTTCGGCAAAGAGGCGCTAAAGTTTGAGAATGGAGCTTTTTCTTATTTTGGGGTTCCTTCCATCATGCCAACAGGTACACACACACACACACACACACACACACACACACACACACACACACACACACACACACACACACACACACACACACTGTTGTGTTGATATTCGTATGAGACCCAAAACAAACTGGTCCTAAACATCCAGAACGAATCGGCGTCACTTTGAATCAGCTATTTTTGAGTTATGACAACTTAAATGAAATTACGTACTACAAGCGCATCACATTGAAACAGGGGAATTAGCTTGTCCTCTACAATCGAAGGAATTTTTAAGTAATGCTTATTTAATAATTGATGGTGAAACTAAAGTTTTAATAAGAAAATGTCCTTTGTGTCGTGGTTGTTTGGCCTGCAGGTGCATAACAGAGTCTTCACCGTCTAAATGTTACGTGGTCAGAGGAGGGGACTTAAAATCCTGAACTGAAGGTGGAGAAAAGTTAAATTATCAAGCCAGTTTCATTAGGTTGCTACAACTTTAATTTTTTAAAAAAAAATAAATTAACACAGAAATTTGGGTTTAAATTGCACACAAAATTAAGTTGAGGTGATTATCAACATTATTATGTCAACATAACTCATCAAAAATATGTTTGCAGCTTAAAATGTTTATCTTAATCAATACATTTTCATTTTTATCCTGCAGCAATGCATTCAGTTAGGTGCTGGTGAATTACTTTTTAGAGTAAACCTATTGTCTATTTTAATCTTCACCCGAAACTGAAAAATTACACCTAATCAAACACCTAAAGTGACAGAAAGTCCAAAAACTGCCATTTTTAAAGTTCATAGTGGCTCTCACGAGTATTTAAGTGAAGACGGACACAAAGCTTGAGTTAGCCAACAGACATAGAAAAGCACACAAATCAAATCATTTGATTTGTAAAGTGCTTTTTAATCTAACTGTACACAGATACCCACTAGATTCATTTACAAAGTAACAGTGGCATGAAATAAAAGAACTGGTATGATCTATAAACTGTCAGATAGATTACTGGTTATGAAGGAAAACCTGCGTCTGGCTGCACAGTGAACCTGAACACAGTGTGTGTTTTGTAAATGTGCACTTTAGGAGTGAAAAACCTGATATAGCAGTAATAGCAGCACTCAGGCTCTCCAGAAATCCTCCGTCATGGAGTTTAAATCACCCTGAATGGCTTGAAATATGTGAACATTTCAAAGTCATTTAGCTGTCATATTATAAATGCAGCATTCACCGAGTGGAGTGGCTTAAATTGAATGGAAGCTTTCAGCTGCGAAGCTTGAGCCCACCGTCTTATTCATGTCTTTAAAAGGGCTTAATAAAGTTTCTTTTTTTTCTCCTGTAGTCCACAGATCCCCCTCTCGAAGCAGTGGTTTGGACCGCTCTGAGTCCATGCTGTACGGAGGAAGCATGGGCCAGCTGAACGGAGGGGGGAACGTCTACCTGCCAGACTACTCCGTCAGACAGCTCACACATCTACAAATCATCAAGGTAACACCGGAGCG